>NW_011628048.1:425498-442150 GCF_000512975.1 Sesamum indicum
TGGAATTGTGTAAATTAGCTATAGCGATAATTAAATCTAACAAATCTAATATTTTAATTACCCAACTATATCATTTTTATAGCAATTGTGATATTTAATTTGACACTAATTTAAATAACCAAAATTATAAAATACTCCGATTAAATAGTTCACCGCTCAATATAAATTATATTTAATAAAAAAACTAATTAATTATAATATAATTATATAAATTAATATAAATTAAAATAATAAATACCGTACCTCTGTCTTCGACGATGCGTGTGTGCGTTGGTGTGTGTGTGAATTGTGTATTATGTGTATGTGTGTGTGAATTTGTATATTAAAATGAAATTGGGTGCAGAGGCCCCACCGCCTCCATTCTCTCTCTCTCTTCACTTTATATATATATATATATATATATATATATTATATTATTATATATAATATATATTTTTTTTATTAAACTTTTCTTGAAATACCCATTACGTCTTTTCTAATTTTTTTAATTAATATAATTTGCTCTCAAATATTATAACAAACTCCAATTTAACCCGTTCAAGCTTTATTATATTCCAATTGTAGAACATAATTTATTTACTAATTAACCAAGTTTCATAAAAATTTACCAATTAATCCCCCAATTATATATTATAATTTTTGGGCCGTTACAAAAAATATTTTCAAATGTAAATTTATATATATGAGTGGGAAGAATTTTCTTGAATTTGATTACTTATATAGGTATTTTGTAGATATGGTATCCTAAATTTAGGTCCCATTCACTTTGGCGTGTTAGGTTGAATAAAAATATGTATCCAGACAAGTGGGTTGTTTATATTGCAAGATGGGGACTCCAATTTTGAAGGTTGCCTGCTATTAATTACTGTATTAATGGAATAACTCAACTCCCGTTTGAACTTTGAAGTAGATTGAGTTATTAAACTCAAATATTAAAATTTCATAGGCAATAAATTACCAAACAACCCTTCATCTTCACTCTTCAATCTTGTCACCCCTCCCTCTCCCCCTTCCCATCTTACCAAACAATCCTTCATCTTCACTCTTCAATCTTGTCACCCTTCCCTCTCCCCCTTTCCGTCTTCACTACAAAAAAAAGATTGGGATTTGGCACGATCAAGCAACCGTTCTAAAACCCATTCCATCTTGGAACGATTTTTGGCATAAGGAACAAATTTTGAAAGATGACGTTATGATCTACATTATTTTTTTGTTATAATTTTGAAAAGGCCAAACCATTTAAACTCATGTTCAAAACAAATATTTATAAAATTCGATCCAAATACCATTCCAAAATAGTAATGGTAAATGATTGGAACTCTATTTGAAACACAATATTAGAATTAGGGATAATCTTAATTTGACCGTTCCTATATGTGTGACAAATGATGTCCAAAAGATGACAATTAGAAAATTTATTTCAAAATGAGGTACAATTTTGGAAAGGTTTTGAACACCCTTGATCAATTATACGAAAAAAAGTTCCAAATTATTAGTTTTATTTAAGAAGTAAAGTGTTTCATACACCGTTTAAAAACCCAATACAAATTGAAATGGTGTTTTTGTATTATTTCTTTAGTATTACTGAGACCATTTAAATCAAAATGTAACGGCTATATTTCAAAGGTAAAAAGAAAACGTTCCTAAAGTCCCAAGGATGTTTCAAAATCTAAATTAACCACTAAATATGTGTTTCTGTATCTATTGCAAAGGCCATTGCAAATTTTCTTACATAAATGTCTTCCTCTCTTTCCATTTAATTTCACTATCTTCTTCTATTCTTCTTATTTTTTCTCTATTTCCTCAATCTCTCTCGAATTTTTTTTATCTCTCACTATCCCACTAATATTTTTCTACTCTTATTCATCAATCTGTCTAGAACTTTTGTTAATATTTCCAGTTATTTGGATCAAATAACAACTTTAACCCTTTATTTGTCAACTAATTATATTTGTTGTAATTTTGTCAATTGAATTTAATGTTAATAAAATATATATGTGTGCGTAGGACTCATCATCATGTTAACACAGTTGCGGGGATGGATGTATAAGAAGAACCTTCAGAATAGGGTAGGTGTTACACCAGAATTTGAGGATATGTTGCTAGATTTATAGTATCAGTCAAGTCTCAATATACATATATGGATGGTGAGAAAATTAAGTGTTCGTTTTGGAAGTGCTAAAATGATGTTTTCAAAGCTACGAACCAGATAAATTCCGACTTCTATATGAAATATTTTACGCCGGAGTATTATATTGGACTTCTTGTTGCAAGGAGTATAAGAGTATTTTGAGGACGTCACCTTGGCCCCGTAGCAGGAGGAGCAAACTCACATTTCTCATGTTATGGAGGGTACCAGCACACCTTAGGGTGATATATCGCAGATGGATTGGGTTTAGAGGATGGTTTTTATATTGCCGGACCGGCTGTCTAGTCTTCTAATTATAACTAGGATGGTATGCCTGACGATATTACTAAGTCGTGTCCTACTGATGCAGGACTTAGTTCATATTATGATGGGGGTCCCTATGATTATGTGTTTAGACTGGCAAACCGATTTCACGATGTAGTACATGCTGTCGAGCAGCCAATGTGGAACGGTTGCACCCAATGTCAATTGGGGGCTATTCCTGAGTTGGTGAATATCAAGGCCGGGCTATATTTCTCATCATATATATGATCGAATATCCTGTCAAGTTGATCATATATTGACCTGAGACCACACCCTGCCCCAGGATACTATAATACAAAGAAAATGATAATAAACTTGGGTTTGCCTGTTGAGAAGATTGATGCGTATAAGAATGGTTGCATGTTGTATTGGAAGGACGAGATTGATTTGGACTACTGCAAGTTTTATGGAGAAGCTAGGTACAAGCCGACTAGGGAGTGAAATCCTAATCATAAGAAGACGCCATAAGCAACTCTTAGGTACATGCCGATTACGCCTTGCCTGCAGATGTTGTATTCTTCAAAAGCGACTGCCGAGCAAATGACGTGGCATGCCAACCATCAAATGGAGGAGAGATCCATGTGTCATCCAGTTGGTGCAGAGGCATGAAGGCATATTGATCGGGCATATCCCGATTTTGCAGCAGAGCCCCATAATCTTTAACTAGTTTGTGCACGGATGGGTTCGCACCGCACGGGCAGTACGATCTTACATACTCATGTTGGCTTGTTATACTTACACCGTACAATCTTTCACTGGGAATGTGCATGATTTTTTAGTCTATGTTCCAACGATGGTGATCCCCGGTCCTTCCAATCCGAAACATCTCATCGATGTTTACCTGGAGAGCTGATCAAGGAGTTGTAGAATCTGTGTACTGAACTGCGACAGTGCGAAGAACGAGACATTCCCAATGCATGCCACATTGATATAGATTGTGAACGACCTACCTGCTTATAGAATGGCATTTGGATGGAGTTTCACTGTTGTTTGGGGTGTCCAGTTTGTATGAAAGACACAGGTGCATTCTACCTGCAAAACAGTTTGAATGCATGCTACTTTGACCGTCATAGACAATTCCTCCCCCCAGACCGCCCATACCATAGGAACAAGAAAACATTCAGTAAGAACCGAGTAGAAAGGAAGATTGCATAGCCAAGATTAACGGGAGAATATATCCACGAATGGGTTGAAGATTTTATTCTTGCAGTTTAAGTGTCGTTGTCACTCCTGGACGGGTACAGTAGCAAGCATAAGTGGACAAAGAAAAGCATCTTTTGGGAGCTCGAGTACTGATCGACACTTCTTATACGACACAATCTTAATGTCGTGCACATTGAGAAAAATGTGTTTGACAAGATATTCAATACAATGATGGATATAAAGAAAAAATCGAAACATACTCTAAATGCACTTAGGGACCTAAAAATCATATGTATCGCTCGGAACTTGAGGTGGAAGAAAGGAGGCTGAATGTGATGCCCAAAGAAGTATATACCCTAACGAAGGAGAAGAAGAGGCTGATATGTGAATGGATTAGTCATCTTAACTTTCCTGATGGTTACACATCTAATTTGGTCCGTTGTGTTCACATGAAGGAGCTGAGGTTGCAACGGCATGAAAAGTTATGATTGTCACGTATTCATATAGAAGTTTTGATTGCCTTCCGTAAAATGCTTCCTGTGCCTGTGTGGAGTGCGTTGACAAATGTCAGCATTCTATTTCAGATTCTACATTCGACAACGCTCGATGTAAATAATATACAAGAACTGGAGGCTAGTGTCACCACTATCTTGCTCAACCTCAAGAAAATATTTCCGCAACTTTCTTCGACTCAATGGAGCACCTAATTGTTCACCTGCCATCTGAATCACGTGTGGGAGAGCCCGTGCTATACAGGTGGATATATCTAGTTTTTTAAAATATGTCCATAGATTGCTCGTTTACTTCCCCATTACGATATCTCAACATTCAAGATCCTAATTAATTTCAAACATAAATGCATAACAATACATTCTATATTTGAATATATCTAGCAGTCTGATCTAAAATCAAATGGTCTACTCAACAGTTGCATCGTTCCTAACCTCATCGATTGTGCATCAGATACGATGTTTGTTGAAATAGGTGACCAAAACTCAATTAGATCGGCGATTTTGAGATGCATTCAAGCACTCTTTATTTAAGTGTCCCAATGGATATGGTAAGTATTCGTCTTTGGCACATGTATTTTTTGTGCTTACC
Organism: Sesamum indicum; assembly: GCF_000512975.1. Classification (NCBI taxonomy): domain Eukaryota; kingdom Viridiplantae; phylum Streptophyta; class Magnoliopsida; order Lamiales; family Pedaliaceae; genus Sesamum; species Sesamum indicum. The sequence goes on from NW_011628048.1 coordinate 430,195, forward strand.
AAATTACATGAAACAATGCTTTGACGTCACAACAGATGCCCACAGACCACTTAATAATCCATGTAGTTGGGTTGCGCATTGGAAGGCAGCTATGAAACCAACTTCTGAGTGTTGGTGTGAAATGTTCCAAGTTGAGAACCTTGATACTAGGCATCGGAGTCCTACTGAGACTTGCATTGAGTATTGCATTCATTGGATGAGTGCCGTGTTTCATCGGAGACAGACGTTGGACGTCTATGCAATTTTAGTGGGTTGGTTGATAAGGTGGTAAACTGACTCGTGGGGGTCATCATATGGAAGCCTTGGAAGCTTAGTCGGTATGACTTGAGTCCCCAGCTCTGGTAGTATGAGAGTAGTCCTAAGATTTGAGGAATCACAGTAGTGGCGTGCATACGATGATTGTATCTTGAATCTGTGCGAGAGGTAATTATGTCACAGACATGATCATCATATGGCTTGTGTAGTGCAGTCGGAGTATAGAACAAGGATAGTGAGTTCCAAAAAGAGGATTTGTCTCCTATCAGTATGTAACAGAGGTATCTCCTATGCATTTGGAGATATGTTCACGCTATAAGAATCTGTGGCCACAGGCGCTGATTGAATAGGAAAAGGAGGTTCCTATGTCGAGAAATTTGGCGTAACACGAACTTAAGTATTAAGCATAGATGCCTAGTTCAGGATGAAAATTGACACCTAATTCCATGCCCTAGACTATGACCGGGAGACGGTAGATGGAAGGACCATACTCGCATGGACTCGGAAGCCTAAATGTTCACACAAAAATTCACATAGTCTCTAGTGTCATGGACCGTTGCTAGATGGTCTCCCATGGCGACCAGCTTTCTTGATTAAGGTTAATCAAAAAATATTAATTAAATTAAATTAAATTTAATTAATAATAGTATTGGACACTAGCCCGAGTCTAGCTAAAAGGTGAACCTAAAGAGTAACGCACAAATTATCGAGAAAGAATAAGGAATTAATTTAGAATTAATTCCATAAGATGTAAGTAATTGGATTACTCACATATGTGGGTCCATTGGATGAATTAATTTAAATTAGGTTTGTCTTTATTTAATCAATGAATTGAATTCCATTAATTAATAAGAGATAATTTGCACTTGAGTATTTAATTGGATTAAATACATAGTGAGCTCAATTAAATGATTTATTAAATTAGATTTAATTAAAACTAATTGGTCCTTGAATTTATTTTACATAAAATCAGCCCAATGATTAAGGCCACTAGCAATATTCATGGAGGGAAAGTTGATCAAAGAATTGCATTTTTTAAAAGTGCTAGCTTGGTCATATTTAGACTCTTGTCTATTTAGAATGAATTGAAAATTTTCCTTATAGATAATAGAATGTATCTAGATTCATTTTTGTTTATCCATTCAAGGTATAAAAATATTTTGGGTATGATTATTAGGGTAATAATTCATTAGACAATACAACACAAAGAAAACAATCCCTCTCATTCTCCATCATAATTCGACCGCCCCTTCATCTCACCTAGTGTGAGTTTTTCGATCTTGATTCCTAAGTAAAGGAATCAAGGTTTCATTTTTTGGTGTGGTGTTGATCATCTTTGGAGGATTCCTACGTTGTAATCTCCGGAACATTCAACAAAATTAACCGGTTGGAAGCTCGAAATTTAAGAGGTAAATTTTGACTTTAGTTTTCGCTTCAACTTTTATCTTCAAAACCATAGCGTCATATGATTATAGCTCGTTGTTGCGTATTTTTCATACTACATCAAACGCCCGGGAAGTCCAACTGTACACCCCTTGGATTCGTCTGATTTTTATGCTTCAAATTTTATTATTATACATTATTATTTATTTCTTCCGCTAGCGCGTTCCTGGCCCGCAACTTCCACCACCACCGTCGGATGCTTTCCAGGTTGGGGAAGCAGTCCTTCGACCACCCAAACCACCTGAAACGACTGCACTATCCCCTGCCCCATAGACTCCAGATGATGCTGGAACAGCTGGACCTGCACAGGCAGTTGATGAGATGATACAACAGTCTGCCACACTGGCGGCTGCTCCACCACCACCACCGTCAGTCCCCCCACCATCAGTGTGCCAGTACATCAGTCTTGATGACGCGTGGTAAAGTTGTTTACCTAATTTTTTTAGTATTATTTTACCTTGAAAATGTACTAATATAGCATGTTCTTTCAAGTCTACCAGCCGCTTCCACGAGCGCATCAATGCGATCGTGAGGGGACATTTTCCCCACCCATGGCCCTATCTGAGCCAGGTGCCGTACCAATATTTCTGGTTCAAGAGCATGAAGGTAATTAATTTTAAATTAATCTAATTTTATCTAATAATGATTTCTATCTCGTAATTGAATTATGAGTGCTCAAAACAAATGGTAAAAATGGATAATCAAGATAAACTCACACATTTAGCATGCGAAGCTATGTCACATTCCTCTAGTTAGGATAAGGAAGTTGGTGAATTCAACAAGTCTAGAAATAGACAAGTTTAGTTTACAAGTATGCAAGTCCTTCCTGAGCAAGATGAGGATAAAGAAACACTTTGTAGGATAAAATGTGCTTGCCAATGGTATATTAGATTGGATTCGATAAGACATCTATGAGTCATTGAATACACAGTGCCAGAAGGGGGTTAACAAGTCTAAGGACCTTTGAAGAAGCAAACTAGTTGCAAAATTAAATTCTTCAATTAGATCGAGGTAGTGTGTATTTAGTGGGGATTCTTAAAGTATTTGACTAGAATGGAATTCTCACTTAATGGAGTTGTTCTTCGAAGTGCCACAACTGAACGGTGTCTCTGATAGAGGGATCGAACCTTGTTGGACTTAGATCAATTGTTCTTTCACTAAACTACCTTGACCCATGTGGCAAGAAAAGCTTATTTCCACAATGCACTTTAGTATATGGGATGGTCCTCCATACATTAAGATACTAGTGGGAGGCAAACTAGGTTTGCATAGGTTCATTTGTTTACCTAAGGGAAATTGGATTTCATTGGATAACTAACGTAAGGAGTAGCTACTTGAGGAATCAAGTGGAGAGACACCTCAGTCAAATGTAGCAAACATCATTTGTAATCAAATTCTTCCACAAACTTAGTATATTCCAGCCTCTCGAGGAATGGCTAGAACACCTAAGTTACCTAATAGGTATAGGTTTTTGAAACTGGTCAGTCAATTGAATTATGATCTAAAGACATAAAGAGAAACGATATAGGATATTGGGTTGGATGAATGGCATGGAACCTCCGACATGGAGTGTAAACTAGGTTGAAACTTTCTGTTTCAAAAATATTCATTTAGACAAGATCATGAAGGGTATGAATCAGGTCGAATATGAGTTGGAAGTGTTAGAATAGGTGACCAAAAAGCCAATTGGATTGGCCTTTATGTAATCTATTCCGACAATTTTGGTGTAATTATAACATTGTTTATGAATAAAGTGAATATTCATTATCTGGCAATTGTATTTGTTGTGCTAACTGATTATGTTTATAGGCTTAACAACACAAAAAAACCCACAAACCAAATTGTACAACCTATGTAGTTGGGCTGCGCATTGGATGGTGGCCATGAAACCAACTTCTGAAGGTTAGGTTTGAATTCTTCCAAGTCGAGGACCTTAGGACTGGGCATCGAGAGTCCTATTCAGACTTGCACTAAAATTGCATTCATTGGATGAGTGTCGTGTTTCATCGGCGACAGACGTTAGACGTCTATGCAATGTTAGTGGGTGGTTGACAAGGTTGTAAGCCAACTGAACTGACTCGCGGGAAGTCATCATATGGAATTCTTGGACGCTTGGTCGGTATGACTAGATCTTCCCAACTCTGGTAGTACGGAATTAGTCCTTAGACTTGAGGAACTATAGCAGTTGCATGAATGTGATGGTTGTATCTTAGATTTGACGAAAGATGACCATATCTTGGATGTGGTCATTACAAGTCCTGTTCAGTGCAATCAGAATATGTAGTAAGGACGACGGGTTCCAAGATAGAATCCGTCACCTGTTAGTATATGACAGTTGGGTCTCCTATGCACTTTGAGATGGTTGGTGCTCTTAGAGTCTGTGGCCACAATGATTGATTGAGTAGGGAATAGTTTCGTACGTCAATCAATAGAGCAAACTCATCTTGAGTTATCGAGCGTAGTATCTAGTCCAGGATGAGAACCCACGCCCAATTCCATGCCCTAGACTTAGATCGGGAGACGGATGATGGAAGGACCGTACCCGTACAGTACTCGGAAGCCTAAATGTTTACGCCAACATTCACCTAGTCTCTAATGCCATGGACCGTTGCTACATGGCCACCCACGGTGACTGAAAATTTTAAATTAATGGTTAATTAGAAATAAAATAATTAAATTAGATTTAATTAATCATTGTGTTGGACACAAGCCCAAGTTTAGCTGAGGGTGAACGTAAAGAGTCACACACAAATCAATATGAAATTAGTGGAATTAATTTAGAATTAATTCAAGAAGAAATGAATTAATTTAATTGAATTAAATTAATTCAAGGAGAATGGATCATTTATTTAGCAGTCCATTTGATAGATAGCTCAAGAATTAATCAATTGGATTAATTAATTTTTGGGCTTGACACCTTTAAATTAATTGAATTGATTTATTGAGTTTGGCTTAATTAATTGATTGGATCAATTAATTGGTATTTGAGCTTAGATTTATTTAATTTGATTAAATGAACCAATGGACTTTGGTTGGGCTTGATTTAATTTGATTAAATCGAGCCCGATGCATATTTGAAGACCAAGCCCATATGACGGTGGTTGGTGCAAGTTAAGGAGTTGAAACTCCTCACCATGATGAACATGATGAAGGAGTTACTTCATCATGGTTGTAGGTTATATGAATATGGTTGTATAGGTAGCCTTGGAGTAAAACTTAGTGCCCGTTTTGGTTGTGTTTTCATTTTCATTTTCAGTTTCTAACAATTTTATTGATTTCTGTACGAAAACTGAGAATATATTTGGATTAGTTATTTTCAAATATAGGTATATAGGTGTGAGAATTAAAAATATAGATATATGTATTTTTTATTTGACTGAAATTAATTATGAGGGTTGACCAAAATCATTGAATATGAGAAATTATAAAATAATCAAATTGCCTCTTGCCATTTTCTTTCGTTTTTCAGTAAAATTTTTTTTTGTTTTTTTTGCTTCATTTAAGGTACAACAATTTTCTTCATATGATGGGCTAAAGTTCAACATGTGCATTGCTCCTTCCCATACAAATTCACACAGAATGAAGATAAGAGATACGGGAACAATTTTGTACATAAATTTGTAAAATGACTATATATAATTAATATAATAAAAAATAAAAACCAAACAAATCACAAAAAACTGATTACCGACTAACAACATTACTAAATTCGAATAGTTAGAAAAATAGACTGATAACTCTCAGAAATCATATGCAAATCACCATAAAAAAATTACGACAACACCCCATATCAATATTACCGCCACAAATAAGCACTAAATCATCGCGCACTACCGCATAAGGCATATATACATCTAAATTAACCCACAATCGGTGGAAAATCAAATGTTTAAACCTAGTGATCCAGGAAAATACCCGCGAGAATTTGAGGGTTCGTTCGTCTACTTTAAAATGTCAAAATTATCCACATTAATAGTTATTTTGCAATTGTCCACTTACAGTAGTTCTGCGAGAATTGAAAATATATTTGGATTATTTATATGTAGACCTAAGTATAAAAGATGTGAGAATTAAGAATATATTTAGATTAAATATTTTTTTTTTCTGAAATTAATCATGTGGTTCACGAAATTTGAAGAACATGACCAGTTATAAAATTATGAAAATTCACCTTATCATTTTCTCTTCTTCTGAACAAAAAATGAAAATTCACCTCATAATTTCACAAAATATAATTGAACTTCATGTCATTGTCAACCTAACGCTATGATCTTTCAATTTCATGTGATTCGAAATTAATAAAATTGGGGAATGCTGATACGTTTCGTCACTTTCGCACATCTTCCTCATTAAATTTACACACATGCCACCACTTCAAAAATATCTCCTAGGTATAAAAGCTCCAGTTAGATATAAAAGTTGCAGTATAACTCTATCAAAAGTCATTCTAGGATAAAAGACAAATAATGTTATATACCAAGATCAAAATGCACTTCTGCCTTATTTCACATTATAATCGAAATTTTTATGTTATTTTTTTTGTTTACTTTTGATTTTTCTATTTTTAATGTAAATTTGATAAATCATACTAATAAGTTTTGTCTATCTATAATTATAATTCAGTAATTTTATTTTTAAATTTAGAGAGTATGTCATGTTTCCTGGAATAACTATCATTCGTAAATTAATTTGATAAATTCCCATTTTCCCCAACCTTTTTTTGCAACTAAATAATTCAGGAGAAAGAAAGCAAGATTATGAAAATGAATATGAACATGAAATTCTTGTAAGAAATATGATAGGCAATTTAGTAAAATCACTATATATAATAATTTTTTTTGTTATATATTTTAATTGTACACATAAAAATAAATAATACAATATATAAAACTTGTGTTACATCTCATTCTGGAATCAATTATGTGTTGAAAGATAAATATAATTATTTTATGTTGATAATATAAATAAATAAATAATAGTAGAGAATGCAACTGTCAACTAACACTATTTGGTAGTTGTGATTTACAATAAATTGATGTGATTTTTCTTCACATCAATTTATTGTCAAACATGATGATATATATTTATTTGATGCGAAAATGGTGGTTGGGAGTTATTAGTCATGTGAAGATGCATGTGCATCATCACACGAGTTGTGTTGGTAGTGGAAGCAATTGTTCCCTCTTCAAGCCAGACTGCAGCCACTTTAAATATGCCCGCAATTCATTATAGTTGGTCATGATGTATTTTTTACTGTGTTTTTACTATCAAGTCCCTACCATTTTGTCTATTTTCCATGCAACCATTGCTTGCTCACTATAAATACCATCTCCATGCAAACATCCATATGATAGCACGACCTTGCTGTTTTTTTTTTTCATTTACAATCCATTGCAAACCTTCTTGAATTTCACCTATTTCCAATCACAACTTTTCTATAGTTGCAAATGGACACAGGAAGTGGAAAACATGTTCGTTCAAGCTCTCATGGACCTCAAGAAAGTTGTGAATTTTCGGGCCGCCGCAAAAAATATGAACATCGTACATTCGGCCATTTACGATGTGAACAAGACTTTCACGTCGTGAATAACGTACAACTGGGGTTATAGTCGGTTGGATAAACTTCGTGAGTGCTTTTACACATTTCAATGGGTGAAAAATCACCCCGGCGTCATTTGGAATCAGGACGAGCGCAAGTTGACAGTCGAAGATGGCGTGTGGGACCAAATTTCCAAGGTATATGTTTATGTATTTGTGGTTTGTGTTTATTATTTTTATTGCCAACTTTTTTTTATTGATTTTCGAAATTGATAGTCCTAACAGTGCAATGCTAAAAATGAATAGGAGAAAAAGCTAGCCAAATGCTACATGAATGCGCACGAGCCTCTGGGGATGAACTCTGCGAGCTATTCGAGGACGGTGACAACGAGACAATCTGGATCAGTGATGATGAAGAAGATGCCGATGATCCATTCGGTGCAAATCCAGGTTGGGTTCATCCCCCCCATGCAATGAGTCTGTAACTGTTATTTTTTATTCTGTGTGCGTGCATGTTTCGGATAGCTCGGACAATTCTTCGTCATTGGGTAAGCTTTTCAAAGATCTGTACGATTCTCATGCTGACGTTGACTCTGCTCTCCCAAATCCTCTCAAGCACGACGGCGGAAGCTCATCAAAATCCTTAGCGCCGGATAAGCCCCCAAGTGAAGGCTGATGATGCTTGTGTTTATGTTTTCTTGTTTCCGCTTTTTGTATGAATGGTGGACTGTAAAAGCTTTGATGGTGTAAGGATTCCTCTCTTGAAATGGTGGTCTGTTTGCTATTAATGGTTATCTTTTATTTTATTTGCTTACGTCGAAATATGATGTTTGTGTTATTCTTTTTTATTTCGGAACATGTTCATTTACCGTGCAAAAAATATATATTTATAAATATAAATATACATAAAACATACATAATTTCTCATAAATTTATATATATACTTTACATAAGTGTATCCTAATAAAAATATGCATTTATTCAAAATTCTGTATGAATCATTTTATATATTCATGTAGTCACAACAATTTTTTGTATTATATATAAATATACATAAAATATACATAATTTCTCATAAATTTATAGATGTACTTTACATAAGTGTATCCTAATAAAATATCCATTTATTTAAAATTCTGTATGAATCATTTTATATATTCATGTAGTTCGAGTAATATTTTGTATTATATACAAATATACATAACATATACATAATTTCTCATAATTTTTTATATATACTTTACATAAGTGTATCCTAATAAAATATGCATTTATTTAAAATTTTTTATGGATCATTTTCTATATTCATATAGATCCAGCAGTGATTTGTATTATATATAAATATACATAAAAAATACATAATTTCTCATAAATTTATATATATACTTTAAATAACTGTATCCTAATAAAATATCCATTTATTTAAAATTCTATGTGAATCATTATACATACCCAAGTAGTTCGAGCAATTTTTTCTATTATATATAAATATACATAAAATATAGATAATTTCTCATAAATTTAATATTAGTTTAAATAAATTTAAATAACAACATGTTGGACTCGACTAAAATTATTTATTGGGCAAGGAGGATTTTGAACTTGAAGTAAATTAAGGAAGGTAATTTTGAAGGTAACCAGTTATAAAGTTAATGAAACACGATGTCTGGCGATTGAATTGAACGTGTTTGGTCATGATTGGTGCAGGGTGAAATATGAGAATTAACATCGGTTCTGCTAATAGTCTCTCGTATTGCTTGATGGTTAAAATAAAAATTCGTTCTATTTTCCCTATCTATTGTAAATATACTATTATTATTGTTTTTAGAGATCCTAGATACAATCGTTCAACTAACGTTGACGTTAACGGTCCCCCACCCATCCCACAAATGGGCTGCCATTGCATTACAGAAGGCTGCTTGCGTGTCAATATCTTATTGAGATTGTTAAGGCAAATGATGAAACTCATCGTTTGCTCATAACTGTCAAACTCTCCACGTTCGCCACGGTAAAAAAAATGGTCATCGATGAAAAATTTTCGTATAAAGTTATGGATGACACAACATGTGATGACAAGATCTCGCTGATGCTCTAAGCTGTAGTGAGGCATATGTCCTTTAAGAATAGGGAATCGGTTCTTTACACACCAAAAGCTGGTTAAATAATTCTTTCGGACCACGATCTTGACAATTCTTATCGTGAAATGAGTTGATGTAATAACGATCTTGTCGGTACGGCGCCAAAAATCCATAAAAATTAGGATAAGCGGAATCCACTAAGTAGTATTTACCTGAAATCACAAGAGACGTAAGCAGGAATAATCACTCTAGAATAAGTGTGTAAATTTTTTACGAATGTAATTTTAGTACAATCTGGTGGCCAAGGAAAATTCCGATCATTGTGGAGGCAATGCATGAACACACGGACATCATTTCCGCTACCCTCCCATTCAGCCAAGACCTATGCAAACATTAGGTCAAAATCGCAAACAACCATAACATTCTGTGAGATTTCACCGTGTCGTGAAGGGTACGCATTCTGCAAGTGTACTGGAACACTTGCTGGTATAAGTCTGCCATCAATTGCCCCGACACAATCCTAATAAAGAATAAAGTTGAAATGTTACGAGAAGCAAAATTAGCGGAATGTGGATTTAATGAATGCATTATATATATCCTTAAAATAGGGAAACAAATGTCCACTGTACTGGATTCTAGGATGAATATGATTGAAATTTATAGACAAATTAGCTCCGATGCAATAAGATTCAGAGCCCGAGAAACACATTTCATGTGCCTTCAGATGGTGTCCAAAGAGTGCTGAAAACGTTCGCAGTTCGTTCTTTGACGCTCGCTTAAACCAATAGTTTGTAAGAAAATGGCCGATGATTCCATAACAGAGACACGCGACCCTTGCGACTGTAATGGACCTCTCTCTTGTAGGAATGCGCATAAATTTTGGAATGTTTCTCTCTGTATTAGTAACATATTGAAGATTCGATCTGGGTGTCCTGACATAAGCTCGCTCACCCAATCAGAACCTTGTAGAGAAGAAATATGTTTTGGTGGTTTTGTCCAAAAATATGAAGGGCATAACACTTCATAAAGTCACATGAAGTGTTTTTCCTCATCAGAAGACATCCGAAGAATCAGTCTCTTCATCTCCATCGCTAGAACGATTGGCCCATGATAATTCGGTATCATGAGGAGAATTGGTACTCGAAAGAGGAGACGAGGTAGTGTTGCCGCTTGATTCATCCATTCCTCTATTTCTGCTTAAAGGTATTGGTGAATACCTTTATAATGCAAATATGCATTAACTGAAAGTCACCTACTAGTCTACCACTTGGGGGTTTGTACATCAACAACCATTATTTGACAAGAAAGAGGGTTGGTGACAAAGTGCCATATAACTATTATTATAGCCAATACATACTTTCCCTGACGAATTGAATTTTGCATATCTTTAGCCTGACCTACATATTCACTAGTTCATGCATGGGGTTTGACTTTATTTCACCTAGCAGGTTAGTTCAGTTAATGGTAGTGTATTGAAATGAGTGTAATAAAATGATAAATTAATATTATTTTTGTTTATAAAAAATTTAATAAAAATGAACATTTTTATATTGTTCGAAAATCAGTATAATAAAATGAGAAATTAATATTATTTCTCTTTATAAAAATAAATTTAATGAAAACCGTTAATTTTTATAGTGTATGCAAATGAGTTTACTAAAATAATAAATTAATATTGTTTCTCTTTCTAAAAATAAATTTAATGAAAATGATCATTTTTATTAGTGATGAAAATGAGTTTAATAAAATGATAAATTAATATTATTTCTGTTTATAAAAATAAATTTAATGAAAACAATAATTTTTATAGTATTTGAAAATGAGTTTAATAAAATGAGAAATTAATATTATTTCTCTTTATAAGAATAAATTTAACGAAAATGATCATTATTTTGCTCGTAATGTGCTAAAATGACTCCAAGGACTACGATGTGTTTGTCACAATATTTGTCACACACTTGGTTAACGTGATTAAAATATTTATGCCTAAAGCAACTGCATATAACTTTTTTTACCTGATTTGGGTTATTGTAATTTAAAATGAGAATTCTGATGAAGTTTTCTTTGTCATAGAATTCTACTATCATTTACTTAAATTAATGGTAGTCCATGAATTATTCAAATACCTTATTTGAAAAATAAAACCTCAAACAAATCATTACCAACCTTCTAATCTATTATTTAAATAAATAAAAAAAAGAACTAACATCATATTACAACAACTCGTAACATTACAAGTTTAAACCTTCACCCAAGCTAGCAAGTGATCATTATTACTACTAAAATATTATAAAAAACATGTTTCAAACTCAACACATCAAATAAAGAAGTTTTTACTTGCCCAGTCTCTCAACCCAAGCACGTTTGTCCACATCACTCATCAGAAAGAACATTTGACACCTCACCTCAACACAAATTGATCTTGCGCTGCAAAGAACAAATCTCGCGGTAGTCCCTCCATTTTAGAAAGAACAAGCACGCAATCTTCAATATCGTCGTTGGAAATTTTTGCCAGCTTCCGAGTTTTGGCTTCACTGCAATCTGTTATGGCATCAATGCAATCATCAATTCTGTTATGAACAGAGTCAACAAGGTAATATGAAAAACTTGAACTCAGAAATGGGGGTGGGAATGCAGTAGAA
>NW_011628048.1:442160-492246 GCF_000512975.1 Sesamum indicum
ATAGACTTGATAATTCATTCATAATGGACCGTTTACAATCTTCAGCTCCCCTTTACAAAAGTCTGATGAAACAGACAAAAAATGACAGAACATAAAAGCTGAAATCAACATTAAAATTCCATCAGAAAAGGGGCTATTTGTCCTTGCAATGGAGCTCCTATTGGTCCTAGACAAATTTGCTGAAATCCTCAAAAATTAGAACAGTAGCAGGCTTCAGTACTGCGCCATGATCCTCGGCCGTCCACGTGTCTCTCGCCTGATCACATTTGAACGGGTGTGATGAACTTCGAATCCCCAATTCCATTCTCCTCTTGATTGCGCCCTAGTTCGTCTGATACGACGCCGTCTTCGATCGACTCCCCAAAATTATCCCCAATTTCCCTCGTTTGTTCAATCGGGCGGTCCTCGTCCTTCCTTTTGATCTGACGTCCCCCGATAAAAGTCGCATTTTGGTCTAAAAGCGCGACACTCCTTCCCGCTTTTTTTGAGCCTTGTCCCCAAGGATCAAAGTCTTGCTGCAACAGTGTGATAATCTTCCCAAACGGCTTGTTCTGGAGATGAATGAGACCATTGAATCAGCACTTGAGGAACACCCACATTGTTCCTGGGTATCATCCTCCGAGCTAAAATGGCAGCTGGGTAAATTTTGAAGGTTTCATCTTCGAATTCAGGCAGCTGGTTTGAAGGGAAGTACTTAGAACCAATCTTCCTCTTGAGCAATGATACATGAAATACAGGATGTATTTTTGAACCTGGGGGTAACTCTAGCTTATAAGCCACCTTGCTCACCTTCTCGACGATCTTATAAGGGCCATAATACTTAGCTGAAAGCTTCAATCTCTTTCTAAGTGCCACAGATGTTTGCTTATGAGGCTGTAATTTTAGAAAAACTTCATCTCCGACCTGGAATTCCCTTTCAGTCCTCTTCCTGTCAGCATAAATTTTCATTCTATGCTGAGCCAGCTGCAAATTCTCCTTCAACATTTGTAAGACCCTGGCCCTCTCCTGTATAAGCTCCTTAACCTCACTGTGGTGACTCTGTTGGTAAGGACCCATGGTGAGTTGTTGAGGAGGATACCCGTATAGTGCCTGAAATGGTGTAGCTTTTAAACCAGTGTGAAAATTAGTATTGAACCAGAATTCAGCTAATGTTAGCCATTGAGCCCATTTTTTTGGCTTTTGCTGACACATACATCTCAAATAATTCTCAAGGCACTGGTTGACTCTTTCTGTTTGTCCATCACTCTGAGGATGATAAGCCGTAGACATGTCTAAGGACACCCCTGATAGTGTGAATAACTCCCTCCAGAATTTACTAGTGAACACCTTATCCCTGTCAGACACAATGCTAACTGGCAAGCCATGAAGTTTGTAAATATTATCAAAGAAAACTTTTGCAATAGATGCAGCAGTGTATGGATGTATGAGGGCAATAAAATGAGAGTACTTGGTTAATCTGTCCACAATGACCATGATTGAATCCTTGCCCTCAGAGTTAGGGAGTCCTTCCACAAAGTCCATTGAAATGCACGACCAAGCCTGGTCTGGAATTGGTAGAGGCTGCAGCAGCCCAGGGTAGGGGCAGTTTTCATGTTTTGATCTCTGACAAACCTCACACTCCTTTACCCAATTTTGAACATCATCCTTCATAGTAGGCCAATAAAACAGCAACTTGGCCCTCTGATAAGTTCCAAAAATCCCTGAATGGCCCCCAAGAGCTGAGTCATGGAGTGCTTTGAGAATTTTCTGTCTGATTTCTCCATGGCTCCCAACACATAGTTTCCCTTTTTTCTTCAGTACCCCGGTTTCATAAGTATAGTCAGGAAATGATTGAGGTTCTATGATTTTTGCTTGGATCACTGTCTGGAATAATGTATTCCCCTCATAACTTGCTTTCACCTCTTGCATCCACATAGGAACATGTGTGGATATGGCACAGGAATGTTGAGTATCAATCACTTGATCCATTCTGGACAAAGCATCAGCAGCTCTATTCTCAGTCCCCTTCTTATATTGAACTTCATAACTGAGACCTAGGAGCTTGGTGACCCACTTTTGCTGCAACATAGAATCAACCCTTTGGTCTAGAATGTGCTTGAGGCTCCTCTGATCCGTTTTGATAATAAAGTGGTTCCCCAACAGATAATGTTTCCACTTGGTTACTGCCAAGAGTAAGGCCAAAAACTCTTTCTCATAGGTAGATAATCCAAGGTTCCTTGCAGCCAGGGCCTTGCTCAGGTAAGCTATTGGTTTTCCTTCTTGCATCAGTACAGCACCAATCCCTTTTCCACTTGCATCTGTCTCTACAATGAAGGGTTTGGAAAAGTCAGGCATGGATAACACTGGGGCTGTAGTCATCACTTTCTTGAGTTGATTGAAGGCTTCATCAGCTTCTGGATTCCAACCAAAAGCATCTTTCTTCAATAATGCTGTGAGGGGTCTGCTAATAGACCCATAATCCTTGATGAACCTCCTATAGTAACCAGTGAGTCCCAGAAAACCCCTCAGTGCCTTGACATTTGAGGGAACAGGCCAGTTCACCATGCTTTCAATCTTTCTTGGATCAGTTGCAACTCCCTCCCAAGAAATTATATGTCCTAAGTATTCCACCTTCTTTTGAGCAAAATAGCATTTACTTTGCTTGGCATACAGCTGATGCTTCCTCATCAATTCCATCACCTTCCTGAGGTGCACTAGGTGCATTCCCCAGTCTTTACTGTATACTAGAATGTCATCAAAAAACACCAGGACAAATTTTCTGAGGTAAGGCTCAAACACTGTGTTCATTAGTGCTTGAAATGTGGATGGGGCATTGCATAAGCCAAAAGGCATAACCAGAAATTCATAGTGCCCACTGTGGGTGATGAAACTTGTTTTGGGGATATCATCCTTCCTCATTCTTATTTGAAAATAACCAGACCTCAGATCAATTTTGGAGAAGAACTTAGCACCATAAAGCTCATCAAGCAATTCATCTATGACAGGTATAGGGAATTTATGTTTCACAGTAAGCTTGTTAAGGTACCTGTAAACTACACACAGCCTCCATCCACCATCTTTCTTCTTCACCAAGAGTACTGGGGAGGCAAAGGAGCTTTGGCTTGGTCTTATGATTCCATTCTCCAGCATTTCCCTTACAAGCTTCTCAATTTCTGTCTTCTGCCCATAGGCATACCTGTATGGGTATTGTTTCTTAGGTATGGCTTCTGGTAATAATTCTATGGAATGCTCAATACTCCTCTCAGGTGGCAAAGATTTTGGTTCCTGAAACACATCCTTGTACTGCTGCAATAACTCAAGTACTTGGCTATCTCTTGTCCCTTCATGCAGAGTCTTGTGATTGAGGTATAACTCACCTTGCATACTAGGATTTCTCTTTCTCATCAAGCTGATCATGGCACTCATCGATGTATCTCTGGTTTCCTTAAGTGGGGCATATAAAATCAGTTTGTTCCCTGAATGATTGAGAGTGATTTTAGACTGACTGAAATTCAACTCCACAGGATCATAACCACTAAGCCAGTCACATCCAAGAACCAAATCATATCCCCCCAGCTTGAGCAATCTTACAGGATGTGTGAACTTCTTCCCTTGCATTTCCCAAGTAAACTGATCACATTCTAATTTGCTAGCAAGCTTGCTGCCGTCTGCTACTCTAATCATCATAGGAGTAGTGTTCTCTATCCTGCAGTTAAGAGTTCTTGCCACCTTCTCATCAAGGAAACAGTGAGTACTCCCACTGTCTATAAGGATGAGGATCTCCTTATCTCCTACTCTGCCAATCATCTTCAATGTTTTACAGTGATCATGTCCCTTCATAGCATGTAATGAAATAGCTATATCCCCTTCCTTCACCTCCATCTCTTCAGGTTCAGTTTGTTGAGGGTCGTTTCCTTCAAGTTCTTTAGCCTCTTCATCCTCCAGAAGCATATAAAATTGTTTATACTTGCATCTGTGGCCTGGCACAAAGGGTTCATCACACCTATAGCATAGATTTTTTTCTTTCTTGGCTCTTACCTCAGCCTCAGAGAGGAGTCTCTTGGGTTGAAAGTTTGATCTGGGAGGGGGATTCTTGAGTGGTGGTTTATAAGGTGGTTTTGGGTGAGGATTTCTGTTTACAGGTTGAGCTCTCTTTAGTATAGCACTCACAGCAAACTCTTGCCTTTTTGCTAGAACAATGGCTTTGCTTAGTGATGTAGGTTCACAAGGGGTAACAAGTGATTTAATCTCATCCTTGAGTCCGCTGATAAACTTCATCATAAGGAACTCCTCCCCCATGTTTTTGTTAAACACCTTCATCTGATCCTTAAGTTCCTCGAACCTCTCCAAATATGCATTAACAGTGGTCTCTTGTTGGAGTCTGTTGAAGGCTGTCATGACTCTCTCATAATCAAGGTCCTCAAACCTCTCAAGAATGTCCCTAACCAGATCATCCCAAGATGGAGTCTCCTCTTTTTCAGTATACCTCTGGTACCATAATTCAGCCTTCCCTTGCAAGTAGACGGAAGCCATGCAAACCTTCTGATCTTCAGGTATTGGAATCAATTGAAAATACCGTGTACATCTCCTAACCCAACTTCTAGCATTTTCACCATCAAAATATGGGAATTCCAGTCTATCAATGGTGCCATAGGAACTGGTTTGCCTAGGGGATTGTGTTTCCTGCCTGAAGGTGATAGCTCCTTCTTATCTGAAGGGGGTGGTACCCTCGAGTTTATAGCCTGTGTTCATGGCTATCCTTGAAGAGGACCCCTTCTCCACTGATGCTGTCAAACCTTCCCCAAGAACAGATTTGTTCTTGTTGTACAGCTGCAGTTGTTCCACCATGCTTTGCATCTGTTGTTGCATTGCTAGCATATTGTGTTCCATGTTTAACATCGAAGCCTGGAGATTTTCATGTTGTGCTATCATGCTGTGCTCCATTTGATCCATTCTATTGTGCAGTTCTTCCTCACTAGCCTGCCTTCTGGCTTTTTCATCCAAGACCACAACCTCGGTTTTCTTTTGAGCTTCTTGTAGTTCTTTTAATCTCGTTCCATCAGCCATGTTTGGTTTCCTATTTCTGTTTGTTTTTAGGTTCCGAGGATCGCTGGCTCTGAGGCCAAAGTGTTATGAACAGAGTCAACAAGGTAATATGAAAAACTTGAACTCAGAAATGGGGGTGGGAATGCAGTAGAAAAGCTTGAACTCAGAAATGGAGGTGGGAATGCAGCAGAAGAATTCAGAGAGAAAGAGAGAAAAGACTTGATAATTCATTCATAATGGACCATTTAGAATCTTCAGCTCCCCTTTACAAAAGTCTGATGAAACAGACAAAAAATGACAGAACATAAAAGCTGAAATCAACATTAAAATTCCATCAGAAAAGGGGCTGTTTGTCCTTGCAATGGAGCTCCTATTGGTCCTAGACAAATTTGCTGAAATCCTCAAAAATTAGAACAGTAGCAGGCTTCAGTACTGCGCCATGATCCTCGGCCGTCCACGTGTCTCTCGCATGATCACATTTGAACGGGTGTGATGAACTTCGAATCCCCAATTCCATTCTCCTCTTGATTGCGCCCTAGTTCGTCTGAAACGACGCCATCTTCGATCGAATCCCCAAAATTATCCCCAATTTCCCTCGTTTGTTCAATCGGGCGGTCCTTGTCCTTCCTTTTGATCTGACGTCCCCCGATAAAAGTCGCATTTTGGTCTAAAAGCGCGACACAATTCTATTTGAACAATCACTTTGACCCCCTTTTCGCTGAACTCCTCTTGCTGCTCTTGGATTTTTCACAGCCCCGGATGAGAGTGGATTACCAGTATCCATTGTAGGATGGCTTACATCAACTTCATCGTGGTCATTATTGTCGAAAGGAGGCATGGCAAAGGAACGAGCGATATTGCTGGTGGCTACAGAAGCGCAGAACATCTCAGTACATAAATCAAAATGAGGAAGACCCTTCTTTCCCAAGCCAGACTCTCTCGGATTAGCCTGCACAATCATTGATACTTCATAAACGTATGCCAAGAAATGATGAATATATGTTTAAAAATAAAATGAGAAATATACAATTACCGCTACCCACTCAGCCCAACGATCCTCACTGGCAGTCACAGTGTACGTAGTTGGATCCCAACCAAAGCCAGTCCGTTTGTATACCAAATCATAAAACTTACGCCAAAGCATCCGAAGCCTGGTAGCCTTACCTTTAAGTTGCGCAATGGTGTATTGTGCTCTATTACGTTCAGACAACTCAACACCGATTTCACGCCAAATTTGCTCACTAAATGTAGATGAGATAAGTTGCCCTTTCTTGTAATGCTCATACATCAATTAAATAAACAAAGAGACCTGTGAAAGATTCCACCAAGTATCGTTAATTCTTGACTTTGGCTCCGAAGACGTACCGCATGGCTCCTTCTCTTTCTACTCATCTACCATTTTTAAAGTCACAACGTATGTTACTCAACATCTAAAGTATTAATAGGATTTTCTCCATAAAATGCAATTACCATCGAAGAATGAGTAGAATAACAACAAATAATGGAAAACAAGCAACAAGAAATCTAGACTATACATAATTGTAAGAGCTAATTTCTGCACAAGAAATGTAGATAGTATTTAAGTGTAAGAGATTGTTCACAAGATTTTCATGATGGACAATCCACGTCTCAACAGCTGAGGTTGTAGGGTATAACCCTCCAGTGGTATTTCTTTATCAATATAACCTACCCAACTATTACACTGATATGGAGTACGAAACTCCTCAAAATTACAGGCCGAATATCAAGATTATTACGGAAATGAATAATAACAAAATAATAAGAAATGAAGAAGATAAGCTGTTGTTTGAAAATGGCTCAGGAGATAGAGCCAGATCCAATATAGAAGGGACACGGTCACAAAATACCGTACCCAAACACCCACCACAAAGACCACGGTTGCTCCTCCACACACAGTACCCAACAGAAACAGATCACACAGATCTAGAGTAGATGATCGATCACCACAACCCACCACACAGTAGAATCACAAAGAAATATTTCAGAGGTGCAAGGAAGAAGAAAACAGATTTCTGTCCCTTCGGTCAGGGAGGGTGAGACTCCCATATATAGGTTTTATCAAAACGTCCGGAGAACTAATCTGTTAGGCGGTTTCCTAAAAGCCATTGGATTGGCTTTAGGAAACCGCCGGAGTTGGGGAAGATAGGGGGACGAAATTGCCATAGACCGTAGAAGGAAGATAGAGGAGAGAAACGGCGGAAACCGAGTGAGGAGAGAGAGAGAACTGATTAGGGTTTAGTAAGTGGGAAATATATATATGGTCAAACTGGGTCGGGGTTAGTGAGGTGGGTCGGGTACCGGGTAGGGGCCTCCAAGTGGTAATGGGCTTGGTATGTGGGCCTCAGATTTGGGCCATAATATTTAACATACCCCACCTTGGACCAAATACCCAATAAGGTAGGTCAGGGGTTTATGGATCTAGTTTTCTCATCATTGCCATGAAATACTCCATGGATGTACCTGCAGCTAAAACACTAAAGACAAGGAAATATTAGTCAGGATTTAACAGGAGTATTTTTAAACACTTACTGAATTTTTCTATGGGCAAGCACTTAGTGCCCATGTCTGCAGGATTTTCATCAGAGCTGATTTTTTCTAATTTTATCTCATTCTTTCCCACAATATCGCGAATAAAGTGATACCTAACATCTATATGCTTTTTTCTATCATGAAAAATGGGGTTTTTACATAATTGGATAGAAGATTGACTATCAGATAGAATCACAGGTTTTTCTTTTAAGAAACCAATTTCATTTAAAAGCCCACTAAGCCATAATGCTTCTTTAAAAGCTTCAGTAGTAGCAATGTATTTAGCTTTAGTAGTAGATAAAGCAACAATATGTTGAAGTTGGGATTTTCAACTAATGTATGACCCGCAGAATGTAAACATGTAAGAGGTGGTGGATTTACGACTATCTCTATCGTTTGCATAATTTGAATCTACATATCCAACAAGGTGTGCATGTGCAGAATATTTAGATAATTTAATGCCAATGTTTTCAGACCCACGCAAATATCTAAGTAACCATTTCAAGGCTTCCCAATGAGGGGGACCTGGGTTTGACATGTATCTACTCAAACAGCTAATAGCATAAGCAACATCAGGTCTAGTACACACCATTAGGAACATAACAGAACCAATCACATTTGAGTAGGGGATCTTATTCATTTTCTGAATATCACTTTCAGTTTGAGGGCATTGATTTTTACAAAGCTGAAAATGGGCAGCCAAGGGAACAGTAGTGGTTTTGCATTTTCCATTGAAAATCTTTTTAGAACAGTTAAAAGATATGTTTTCTGATTTAAGAGAATAGAGGATGTATTTCTATCCCTAATAATACTCATACCAAGAATTTGTTTTGCATTACCAAGGTCTTTCATTTCAAAGGTTTTGCATAGATCTTTTTGAAGAAAATGAATAAGCTGTAAACTAGGACTAGCAATCAATATGTCATCAACATATAGTACCAAAAAAATAAGAGTGTTATCTATATACTTGAAATAAAGGCAATGATCATAGTTACTCCTAGAGAAATTTAAGGACAACATGAATACATCAAATTTTTTATTCCACTGACGGGGGGATTAGACCATATAGAGATTTTTTCAACAAACACACATAATCAGGTTTAGACATATCAGAAAAACCAAAGGGTTGATTCATGTAAATGTTTTCATCCAAGTCACCATGTAAAAATGCAGTTTTAACGTCTATTTGTTTTAATTCCCAGTCATAGTAGGCAGTGAGAGCAAGTATAATTTGGACTGTAGTGTGTTTTACAACTGGTGAGAAAATTTCATTGTAGTCTATGCCTTCTTTTTGTGTGAAACCCTTAGCAACTATGGGATTTTCCTGTTTTATCTTGAACAACCATTTACAATCGACAACGGAAGCATTTTCATGTTTAGGAACTAGGATCCAGGTTTTGTTATCTTTTAGTGATTTCATTTCTTCTTTCATAGCACTAAGCCATTTTTTCAGATTTTAAAGCCTCTTCAACACTAGATGGTTCTCCTAGTTCGGTATTTAGACTTGTGTGAAAATCCCTAAGTTTTGAAGGTATCCTAGTTTGTCTTCTATCCCTATCTCTAGCAAGTTGGTAGTTATCTAAGGGGTTGATTAAAGGGTTTGTATTTTCTGTGTTTTCGAGATTTTCTGCATTTTATTCTAGATTATTCTCTAATCCCTCCCCTTCTTGGTTATCCTCTATATCTACTTTGTTAAAGGTGGTTTCGTGTTCGATGGGTTGAGTCTTTTCTAAGCAAGGCATCTCATTTTCGTTAAAGGTAACGTCTCTGTTAATTAGGACTTTGAAACCTGGTTGACTCCTAACCCACAATCTATACCCTTTTACCCCTTCAGGATAACCAATAAAAATGAATTTAAGGGATCTAGGTTCAAGTTTATCAACATTTTGATGAACAAAAGCAGAACATCCAAACACACGAAGCTAGATAAATCAAGCAATTTTCCATTCCACATAAGTTCAGGAGTTTTACCAGATAATGGCACAGAAGGGGACATATTTATCAGGTGTGCAGTAGTTAAAACAGCTTCTCCCCAAAACGATTTAGGCAAACCAGAACTAATCAATAGACATCTTACTTTTTCAAGTAGAGTACGATTCATACGTTCAGCTACTCCATTTTGTTGAGGAGTATAACGATTAGTCTTGTGCCTTTTTATACCAAACTTATCACACATTTCAGAAAACTGTTGGTTACAGAACTCTAAACCATTATCAGTTCTAAGTGATTTCAGCTTCTGACTAGTTTGGTTTTCAACGAGGATTTTCCATTTTTCAAACTTATCAAAGATTTCTGATTTATGCTTCATCAAGAAAACAAACACTTTACAAGAATAATTATCAATGATTGACAAGAAATATCGATTACCACCATGAGTGGGCACATTAGATGGACCCCAAACGTCAGCATGAACATAATCTAAAATGCAAGTGGACATAGATGGATTTGGGGATGGGGATGCAGGGAAATGAACTCTATGATGCTTACCCATGACACATTCATCACAAAAGTCCAATTTGTCAATCTTATCATTCAGAATTCCATTTTTCTTTAAGAATTCAAGTCCTTTCATGCTAATGTGTCCAAGCCTATTATGCCAAAGAGTGGTTTTATTATTTTCAAAAACAGATGCAACAATATTGTCATATGTAGCAGTGCAAATGTAAAGGTTTCGTTTTCGTTCAACTTTAAAGACAATCAAAGAACCTTTCATAATTTTCATAATACCTTTACCCCATCTTCCTTCTAACCCTATTTCTTCTAATGCAGCACATGATATAAGGTTATGACTTAAGTCAGGAACACATCTGACATTTTTCAAAATCATTTTGTACCCTTCTTCAAAACATAATGAGATGTCACCAAGACCCTTTATTTCACACTTTTTCTCATTAGCCATGGACACATAACCAAATGCTCATATCACAAATTTGAAAAAATGTCTTTAAGCGGACTCATATGAAATGTGCAGCCAGAATCAATCAACCATTCATGCATGTCAAGGGAATTCACAGAGTTTACTTCATATATGACAAAAACTTCACCGGTTGACTCAATGGACACATTATTGATTTTCTCTTTATCATCGTAGTTTTTATCTCTGTTTTCTCGTCTAGGTTTTCTACAGTCTTTTATATAATGGCCTTTTATTCCAAAGTTATAGCAACGTCTATCTTTTATTCTGTCATTTTTAAAGTTGTTTTCTCTTGGTCTTGACTTACTCCTACGGTTGTTATGTCTACTCCTACTTCTACTATTGTACCTAGAGTTATAATTTCTAAACTTGGTCCTACCCCTAACAGTATTAATCTCATGTTGATTCTGACTAGGCTTATTGATCTTAAGGTCTGATTCTTTACTTTTTAACCCATTAACCACAGTTTCTAGATTAACACTATCTCTTCCATATTTAATGGCAGCTTTTACATCAGAGTAGGATTCAGGTATGGCATTCAATAGTACAATAGGAGAATATTCATTAATATATTTATCACCAATGAGTTTAATATCTTGAATTAGTTTAGTGAAGTCATCTAGATTCTCATCAATATTCTTAGAAAGATCAAGTTTATATCTAAAATTTTTTTCTAGCAGAAACAGTTTATTTGGTAGAGAAATTTCAGTGTACAGTTCTTCTAGTTTATCCCATAAAGCTTTTGAAGACTCTAGTTTACCAACTTTTCGTAAAACAGTATCAGATAGGTTTAATATAATGGAGGAGTATGCAAATTCATCATTTTCTTGTTTCTTTTCTTCAGAAACATTTTCAACATACTTGCCATCAATGGCTTTGAAAACCTTTTGTTGAATAAGAATGCCTTTCATCTTTTGTTGCCATATAGAAAAATCAGTTTTTCCGTCAAAAGGTTGAAGACTATAACCAGCCATTTTTTAAAACGTTTTAAGAAAAAAGTTTGGGTTTTATAGGCAAAACAAGAAGTCTCAGAATGACAGATTTAAACCCAGTACTTAGAAAACAGAAATTACAGAAAGCAGAGTAATTTCAAGAAAACAGACAGCACGTTCAAGATTTCAAAGTAATAGACGAGTATACACAGTCAATAAGCAGAAAAGATATACAGAAGCAGAAAACAAAGAGAGTTTCACACAGATTCAGTCACAGCTAGTTATCAGGAAATATTCAAGTAAAAGATGATAATAGTAATAACGGGAATCAACAGATAATACAACAGATATACCAGAACTGAGGCTCACCAACCTAAGTCCCGTCTAGATACCCGACGACCTCAAGGGTCCGGGCAAGAGGGATGTTAGGGGGTTTCACCTCGGCAAACAGAGATAATAGGAAATAAAAATATGTAACAGTAATATGAACGGAAAAGTAAAGGAAACAAAAACTAGAGGAGGGGTTTATCGGAAGTTACCGCCAGCAGGGATCAGCAGGGATCAGAAATGCAGGCTCTGATACCACTGTAGGGTATAACCCTCCAGTGGTATTTCTTTATCAATATAACCTACCCAACTATTATACTGATATGGAGTACGAAACTCCTCAAAATTACAGGCCGAATATAAAGATTATTACAGAAATGAATAATAACAAAATAACAAGAAATGAAGAAGAAAAGCTGCTGTTTGAAAATGGCTCAGGAGATAGAGCCAGATCCAATATAGAAGGGACACGGTCACAAAATACCGTACCCAAACACCCACCACAAAAACCACGGTTGCTCCTCCACACACAGTACCCAACAGAAACAGATCACACAGATCTAGAGTAGATGATCGATCACCACAACCCACCACACAATAGAATCACAAAGAAATATTTCAGAGGTGCAAGGAAGAAGAAAACAGATTTTTGTCCCTTCGGTCAGGGAGGGTGAGACTCCCATATATAGGTTTTATCAAAACGTTCGGAGAACTAATCTATTAGGCAGTTTCCTAAAAGCCATTGGATTGGCTTTAGGAAACCGCCGGAGTTGGGGGAAGATAGGGGGACGAAACTGCCATAGACGATTGAAGGAAGATAGAGGAGAGAAATGGCGGAAACCGAGTGAGGAGAGAGAGAGAACTGATTAGGGTTTAGTAGAGTGGGAAATATATATATGGTCAAACCGGGTCGGGGTTAGTGAGGTGGGTCGGGTACCGTGTAGGAGCCTCCAAGTGGTAATGGGTTTGGTATGTAGGCCTCGGATCTGGGCCATAATATTTAACAGAGGTCATTAGAATTCACCCAAAAATTATTATGTATATTTGGAAAAAGTTTGCTGGAAAAATCCTTTATCAAGCAGATTTTATTGTATTCAAAATCATACCCGCTCATTAAGAGTATGTATGCAATTACTTGAAATAAGTTCTTATCACTTATTAGGTTATGATGAAAATAAGATAGAAAAATAGTATTTTTATTCTAATCATAACTTTTATTTTTAAATGTCTCCCTGTTGTAACTCATTAACAACAACTACAAAGTTCTCATTTTTTTTAAATGTCTCCCTATTGAATACACCAACAAAGTTCTCATTTTTTTTAAATGTCTCCCTGTTGAATACACCAACAAAGTTCTCATTCTTTTTTTTTTTCCCTTCAAATTCTACCAACTCTCAATCTAGCTCAATTTACAACTTTCTATAAAAGTTATCACATTAATTAGATATATCTATTCTACTTAGATAATATCCACAATTATGCAAATCAATGCAGATAATATAACTTAATAGTAGTGATGATCTCATGTATAATTGACAATGATCCATCAAAGTAATGTTTGGCAATTGTATTTATACCACGTAATTTACCCAAGAAAACAGATACTTCATCACATATTGATGGGAATATGATATAAAGAAAAATAGAACAGAGTTACATCCTTACACGCCATAACCACACCCCAACCCCCTACCATAGATATTAACATAAATTCTTCTCTCTTTCTCGTCATTTTTCATCTCCTAGTAATTTATTCGGAAAATGAGACCATAGATATGCACAGGGCCCTCAAATACATGAAAATTATAGCTTATTTTGGTTAAATGATAGGGAAAAACACCATGCAACATTTACCTATTATCACTCAAAAACATGTTATTTACTGCGAAAATGCAAGGGAGAAACACGCCACGTCTTCTCTTTGTTGTCTAACCGTCCTTCCCTATCCTCCATTTCATCCACCAAAAAACTCACACCAAATCTAGTTAAAAGAAAATTCTGATGGATAACAGAGCTCACCTTATTTGGAGTGTCGAGCTTTCTCTTTCGGCAAAGGATGTCGTTG
Organism: Sesamum indicum; assembly: GCF_000512975.1. Lineage (NCBI taxonomy): Eukaryota > Viridiplantae > Streptophyta > Magnoliopsida > Lamiales > Pedaliaceae > Sesamum > Sesamum indicum. The sequence goes on from NW_011628048.1 coordinate 455,974, forward strand.
TTCGAGCCACAGGACTCGATGCCGGTGAAAAATAGGTCGTATGTCAGACATGCAGACAAGTCCGAGGAAGAGGAAGGAGGAGGAGAGCTGGTTTTGGTAGAGTCTTCCATAGAAAGGCATTTTCGGAGAGAAACCAATTTTAATTGATTTGAAGGCTATGACAAGAAAAGACATGGCAGACAAGATAAGACATGTATGACAACTTTGCTAATTAATTTGGATGATCAATGCACGTGGACCTATAATTTCAAAAGATTTGTATAGAAAATAGGAATGCCATCTCACTAAAAATTGCTTGACCAAACAAAATTCCAACTACCCATATAGTGAAAAGTGAAAATAATGTGAGTGAAAACACAATCAAACAGGCTCTTAGTAATTATTGAATTTTGAATTCAATTGGATGTGATATACAAACTACACACATATCCATCATAACCACCACAAAATCCACGAATGTTCTTTCCATTTTCTCTGAAAAATATTCTCCTTTTGGTTCTATTTTGAATTGGATTCAAATTAGAACACAAAATAATCCGAAAGCACTAAACAATAGTGTTGTGTTTGGAGTTGTTTTTCTTCTTGGTTTTTTGTTCTATTGCTAGATAGAACAAAAACTTTATCTTTTCATTTTGTGGTGTGGATAACTTAGAGGAATTCTAGTTTGAATTCTCAAGTGAACAGAACTGGAGAACATAAAGGGTACAACGCACGTTGCAGTTTTATAAAGAAACAAAAGGTAAAGTTTCATATTATGTTTCTGTACTTTTTCTTTCATCTTCTAGCCACATGTCTAGCATGTTTATATGGTTATTATTATGCTTTTGACAAACACTGAATTCTCAAAAATTTCAAAGAGAACACCCCTTTGAACCGGTTTTTTAAAATTTTTATTTCACACTTCCATCGTATTCCCAGGCCATACGGATTCTTTCAGGAAGGTCAGTGGATCTTAGTTGTGTTCCTAGTGTTCTAAGTGTGAACGTCTTACTCATTTGGAATGATGTGAAGATGTTGGGGAACACTGAAGCACAAACATCATTCACGCAATTCTTCATGAAGGAATTGGATTCCTTCCCTTATTATAGGGTAAAACTGTCTAAGAATCAGTCTTCGTGGACTAATGAGGAGCTTAGAAATATGTTTGACATCCCCTATGTCTTTTGCAGTTGACAACATGGGTATGTTGTCCAATGCACTTGGTCGAATGTTGTGTACGCTTTAAGCATAACAATGGATATCAGGAGTGTATCGAGAAGGCACTGCATAGCAGTCAAGATTAATTATTAGTACCTGAATAAGAATTACAGAAATATTTTTTATGCTAGTCAATGGAGAGTTGATTCTGGAAAGCTATGGCGATACTAGTTTCTAGTTATATGTGAATGGGGACTAGCCTCAATTTGAATATACATTCTGACTTAATGGTGATATGGTGGCTTGGAATAGTTTCAAGTGAAATGCCACAAAAATTTTCACTATGAAAATCAAAGGTATAGTGACTTTAATAGTTACTTAGGAAGTGTTTTGAATGAAAAACCACATTCAATGATTGAATGTGGAGCCTAGCAAAGCCAAGCAAGTAGTCACTTGGAGGATAGCAACTAGGCAATGGCACAAGCAAAAGAAGTGAGATCTCATCACAGATCCAAGGAATATTCTTACACGCCACCATCGTTCGGAACGATGGTAGGAAGAGGTGGCGTGCGATTGGACCGCGTTATTTTGGCAGAAAATATGGCAGACCCGTGAGACTGAGCTGGTATCGCAGATTGCTCACTCAGATAGGCCTGAGGGACATGGACAATTAGCTTTAGGTCAAGTGGGAGATTGTTAGAATAGACGACCAGAAAGCTAATTGGATTGGTGGTTTTGGGAACAATTTAACAATCTTTATGAATGTGATATTATTTTAATGAATGTAGTAAGCATTCATTTGTAGAACCATGTATTTGTTGTGCTTACTATTTACGTCGAACGGTGTTTTAATGTCACAACAAATACCCACAAACCAAGTGAATAACCCATGTAGCTAGGCTGCGGATTGGATGAAAGCTATAAGACTAACTTTTGGGATGTTTATGCAATTTTAATAGATTATTTGACAAGGTTGTTAACTGATTGAACTGACTTGTGGGAATCGTCATATGAAAGCCTTGGTGGCTTGATCGGTATGACCTAATTCCCTACTTCGATAATACAGAATTAGTCCTTGGACTTGAGGAATCATGACAGTCACATTCATATGATGGCTATATCTTGGATTGGGCGAGAGATGACTGTGTCTTCGATGTGGTTATTATAAGCCTTGTCCAATGTAGTTGAAATATGTGAGGACGGTGGATTTCAAGATACAATCTTAAGTATTCAGCATAGTTGCCTGGTCTAAGATGGGAGCCGACATCCAATTCCATGCCCTAGACCAAGGACGGGAGATAGTCGATGGAAGGATCGTATTTGTATGGAACTTAAGAGCCTAATATTCACGCCAACATTCACATAATCTCTAGTGCCATGGACCATTGCTAGAAGGCCGCCAATGGTGATGGGCGTTTCCAATTAATGGTTAATTAAAAATAATTAATTAGATTAGACTTAATTAATTATTTGTGTTGGATACCATTGCCAAGTCTAGCTGAGGGTGAACCTAAAGAGTCACACACAAAATCACTATGGTGTTGGTAGAATTAATTTAGAATTAATTCTAAAAGAAAATAACTAATTTATTTGGATTAAATTAATTTAAGGAGAATATAAACTAGATCATTTATCTGGGAAAGTCCATTGGATGAATGGTCCAAGAATCAATTAATTGGATTAATTAATTATGGGATTAATACCTAAAATTAATTGGATTAATTTATTTATTGGATCAATTAATTAGTGATTGGACTTATATTTATTTAATTGGATTAAATAATCTTTTGAATTTCTATAAAGATTTAAATTAATTTAATTAATTTGAAATTCATGGATATTGATTAGACCTAATTTAATTTTATCAAATCGAGACCGATCAAAATTGGTCCATGGATTGAAGTCCAAGTCAAAGGTGAATGCATGGTGAATAAAGTCGAGAAGGAGTTTCAAATCCTCCACATGGATAAGCCATGATGGCTTAGTGGCGCATATAGTGTGCATGTGTATGTATATTGGTTTCTTATAGATAACTTGTGGTGTTTTTGATACTACACATAACACACATGTTTATAAGGATATATATATACATAGTAATATTCATTATTTATAAGGGTAAAAATATAATTTTAACATATAAGTTACATAATAAATACATACACGTTACCACAGTCTAATACTCCCAATACAACTATAAATATCCCTTATATTATTTTTTAAAGTTGTTTCACTATTCATAATTTGACAAGACATCACACAAAAACTCTATCTCTAAAAAATATTTGACTTCAGATGTTTTAGTATGTCGAGGATAATTTTTCCTTTCACTCTCTTACTCAAAATAACATCCACATCCAGCGCCTTACAATATAATATTACTTTTTCTTTTAAAATGTTAAGATAACATGACAACATGTTATATTATCTCCTCATGGCTTAAAATAAAAGAAATCATGAGGCCTAAAAGTATATATGAGAAAGTAGAGTTAAACTGCAAATTAAAATTGAGCCTTTCAATGATATTAAAGTACACAAATAAATTTCCAAGATATTAAAATAGGCCTAAAACTGAAATGAGATTTTGAAAATGAAACCAAACGTCAAGATGATATAGAACAAATTTGTTGTAAATTATATTTATTGGTATAGTGAAAAGAATGAACAATAGTTGAATGATAAACTATTACATAAGATTTGGTGGGTCACGGCATTATTATTATTATTTTTTGGCCCAATATTTTTCTAAAATGCAAATCTTCGCATAAAACCTTACACAAGATTTAATGGGTTAGACATTTTTTAAAAATAATAATAAAATTATATGATTAAAACAGACGCTATCCAGTTATATTTAAGGTTAAGGTTGTAATTTTAAGTATTATTCCAACATGGTGGGCTTGTGATTAACTATTTATCACTAAAAAAATAGAATTTTTTGGTATAATCATTATAATTAAAAAAAATTATGACAAATAAAAATCAACAATAGTTTCGTAATGGTTGTTAGTCATTATTTTTTCAAGCGTGACCAAAACAATGGTCATGATCAAAATTATGACAAATATTTTGACTAACGCTCAAAATATGACGAATCTTGATCAATCATGGTAAAAATTTAAATTTTTATTTTGATTTTATTTAACAATAATTAATAATATTCATTTACTATGATTTTTAAGTTGTAGTCATTTATAATGTATTTGACGCGTACGATTTTTATCACAGGTCCAAAGTCTTTGAATCTTAATATCGGATTTGGGTTAATTAACTGAAAGCTCTTGAAAAAAAGGACCTGAAAAACAACACGTTAGCACTCTGATGCTTAAGTTACCCTCCGATTTAAGAATAATAAATATAAAGATAAATTGTAACGAAAAATTGTGAGAAAAATAAGAATTTTGTAAGCAAGAATATGAATTTTAGAAGGAAAGAGTAGCAGTGAGAGAGTTTTACGAAGGTGGAACAGGGGGGGGGTCCGTTAAGAGGTTCCCCTTGTATTTATAGAAGAAGAGTCCCTCTATAGCAAGAGTCCTAAGAGGTGCGTCTAGTGAAGGAGGCGGGATAAGGCTGCCTCTTTATCCATTTCTTGAGCAGTTAGTCTTTGGATGAGGGATGACTTCTCCTTTATGAAGACTCCTTCCTCGCAAGGAGTCCTCTTAGGGTGAATAGTCTAGCTTCTTAAGGGCACATTTCTTCCTCGGGCTGGACTTGGAAAGGAGCAGCAGGCCTTCGTACTGGACCTCTTTCTAGGGCCAAGTTTGTAGGCTTCATCCTTAGACAGATTCTGGAGTGGGGGGCTCCTCCTTGGGCTGAGCCTAGTGAACCTCCCACTTGGGTCGACCTTAAGGGAGTAGGCATCCTTCTTGGGCTAAGCGCAGCGCCATTAGGTGGGTTGTCTCTCTTCTAGGCTTGTGGGCCTGATTTGAGTTTAGCATTTCGTCTTAGGCCAATCGTCCTTAAGCTATAACCATCATTCAGCCTCTCCACTCTAAGGCGAAAGGATGCCTCATAAATCCTTAGAGTAGGAGTCTTTGTATCACAGGAAGAAAGGACCCGTCTGCCTCTACAAGGAAAAAGGGTGTCTCCCAACTCCCTGAATGGGAGGTCCTTGTAATTTAGGGAAGGAAGGTCTTGCCTTAATTAGTTTGGCATACGCCTTTCTGACTGGCCGCTGCAGCCCTTAGCTTATTGAGAAATGGAGTTTTAGCTTTTTGGAGGCTGATCCGACGGCTGCAATGATGTTAAGAGGTGCGTCCTTTAGGTAACCACAATAGGCATGTTCAATAAGCTCGCACCTACGCACGTGGTAGCTGTTCTTAGTGCAGCAATTATTGGGGTCGTGGGTTAAAAACCCCTTCGTTAGCGGCCTTTTGATATCTTCTTTCCTCCTCCTTCAAAGGTCTTCTTTAAAGGATTAGGATTTCCTTCTAGCTTTCATCCTCCTCTGTTAGTATTCTTTCTCCATTTTTTCAAAGCTTCTTCTTTCATTCAGAAAAATGTCTTCTTCTAGTGAGTCAATGCATTTTCTCAAAGACACATTTCTAAGCAATAATCCCTCGAAAGCATCTTCCAAGAGGGCTGACGCTATCGTACCCCGTTTTGGAATGGGCTAGAGGAGAAACATTAGGCAAGCTATCGCCGTCGCTCGCCATTTAATAGATGAGCATACGGATGAGGAGGAGGAAAACGAAGGGGAAGGTAAGGTCTCTGCGTGAAGAGGTAAGGATGCCGGAGGTCTCTTTTGCGAATGAGTCATTTGGGTGTCCTTCGAGAGACATAGAGGGAGTAGTCCCTCCAATGGAGGAAGGAATGGAGGAGAGGGTCCCTTAATTGCCAGCACACTGGGGGCCCTCCACTTTGCAAACATCCTCTATAAACCAGCTCCTCCGAGAGGGCCATGTTCCTTCTAATTTTTTTGTGTATACTGCTTCCCCAGTGAGCCGTCCTTTCTTCCCTTCCCCTAACTATTTATGCTTCTTTATTGCATAACTGATGTCAGGGCTTCGTTTTTTCGGTTCCCCTTTTTTATTCTGAGGTCACCCATATTTTTCAAGTTCCTTTGAATCAATTGGTCCCGAACTCTTCCAAGATTTTGGCCAATTTCTTTATAGTTCTTCGCTTTCGTGGTCATCCTGTGACCACCCACCTGTTTGCTAAATATTATTGCCTCAAGAAGGCGGAGAAGGGGTTCTTCTCCTTTGTGCCTTGCCAAGGGGTATCCTTCTTGCATCCTCCCCACGCTCCAAATATTGGAAGAACAGCTACTTCCTTGTCCTCCCTCATCAGGCTTGGTCTTTTCTGAGGCAGTGGATCTTCGAGACCCCTCCTCCTGCCCATTGAGGACCATAGATAGTAGCCTTGTCCTCCTTATTGAAAAAGTTGAATGCCTCCTCTTGTGACTGCTAATCTATAATTGATGAGACGTTGTTAGGGCACTTCGATTTGGCCCTTGTAACAGAGCCCTTGGGGGACACCTTGGGTATTTTATTTCTTTTTGGTTTCTGTCTGTTCCTATCTTCCATTTTTAATATTTTCTTGGAATGTTGATCCTTCTTGTTTGTCTATGTGCAAAGAACATAATGTTCAGCAAGTTGATGTCAGACCATGTGATGTGGGATCGTTCTGGAGGGACCCCTACTCCCAAGTCTTCCAAGGGGGGCCCTACATCTAGCGATTCAAGGGGCAAACGCCCCTCCTCATCCTTCTCTCCCAACCCGATGGTTGGGAGTTCCTCCAAGAAACCCTGTACGGGCTCCATGGCGGTGCCTTCTTCTTGCACTTCTTCCGTACCCCTACTGCTTCATCTTTCAGTGACGATACGGACACCCCTTCCAAGTCTTCTCGAGCGTCTCCTGCCTACCTTCACAATTGCCACCTACTTGATAAGGATAGGGGGAACCGCCCCTTGGTGGCAAATTTGAGGAGGGGGGCTTTATGCCCTGGAAACAAACAACTTTTGTCCCCTCTCTCAAAGGAAGAATTGGAAGGGATGGTAGCCCTCTATATTTTCAAGGTACCTTCTTGTTTATGCCCCATGTCTTTGCTTGTGTATTTTCTTCTGCTGGTGATACGTGCGATAGTAGCACGAGTCTAGAGTCCTTGAATCTCTGAGATGGACCTGAGCTACAGGGATAAAGATTCCTAAGAAGAAAGACCTGCAAAACAAATGGTTAGCACTGCGATGCTTAAGTCACTTTCGGATTTAAGAGCAAATAAAAATAAAAATGAATGACAAAAGGAAATTATGATGAGGATGAGAACTTAATAGGAAAGAGTATGATTTTAGAATAACAAGATAGTAGCAAGAGATAAAGTTTTTGAACTTATAAGCCGGGGGCTCTTTGGAGGGCACCCCCTCTATTTATAGAGGAGGAATTACCCAGCAATAGGACTCGTGCCAAGGGGAATCCGTCAGTTTTAGCGAGAAAGGTGGGATCTTGTAGAAAAGGATTTTCCTTATCCGTAGCTTGGGCATCAAGTCTCCGAAAGCAGGGGGTCTCTTTCTTCGTACACTCTACTATCGGGTGAGGAGTCCTTCATGAGGAAGAGTCCCTTCCCTTGAGGGCACTTTTCTCCATATCAATTACCTTTGGGGGCCTTCGAATTAGGCTCTTTCTTTAGGCCAAATATAAAAAAGTTGTCTTCCTTCTTCGACTAGGCTTTAGTGCAAGGAGGGGGCCCTTGGGCTGAGCAAGATGGACTTCCTCGGTAGGCTAGGTGGGATCGTAAGAAGTCCCTTTCTTGGGCTAGGCAGAATGATTCGAACAGGCTGCCTTCTTCATGGGCTGATGGACCTTCTCCTGGGCCCGGTATTTTATCTTAGGCCAATTTCAGTATGGGCCATGCCCATCATTCAATGCCCCCCATTCTGAGGATGATGGTTGCTATTTTCATCCTTAGACTAGGAAATCTTGCTTCTGAAGAAAGGGGGCCTGTTTTACTTGCAAGGGATGGAGGTACCTTCTCCTTTCTCAAATGGAAGACCCTGGTATTTAGCAAAGGGAGGCTCCTCCTGTCTACGAGTCTTTTCAGTTGCTATAGCATCATTCCCATTGGAAAACAGAGCAGTAGCCTTTTGGCAGGGGGGTCTGACATCGGTAATGATGGCGGAAAAGGCGCGTCCTCACTGGGTAACTACCTCTTAGTGGGGTGGTTACTGAGAACGTGGGCTAAAAATATTTTCTTTAGTAATCTTCTTCCCTTCTCTCACCATTCTTCTTCAAAGCACCTTGGCATCCGTTACAACCTCCATCCTTCTCTATAAGTATTTCCTCCTTCCTTTCTCAAAGTTCCTTTGCTTTTGAAAAACTTCTTCCTCTAATGACTCTGTATGTTTCCTTAAGGAAATACTTGGCTGGAATGATCCCTCAGAGGTAACTTCAAGAGGACGGGCCTAGCCCTGCCTCTCTTGGAAGGGGCTTAAGGAGGAGCCTGAGATAGGCCACCGCTGCCACACATCTCCTGATTGACGAGGCTACTGACGAAGAGGGAAGAGAAGACGAAGGGGAGGGTTCTTCCCCAGAGGAGGAGACGGTGAGGCCCTCCCCAGAAGATGAGGAGAAAGTCCCTGAGTTACGTTTTGATTTAGGACCCTCCGTATTAGGAACCTCCTCCATAGACCAGTTCATTCAGGAATGTCAGCCCCCCCCGGCAAGTTTTTATATGCCGTCACCCATGAGTCGTCCTTATCTTCCCCCCATCTAGGGTTAGGTCTTCGTTTCCCTGTCACCTTATTTCATTCTGAAGTTGTCCTTCTTTTCGTAGTCCCTCTCAATCAGTTAGTTCCAAATCCCTTCATGTTTTAGCCGTTTTTTTCCTAGTTCTTCGTTTCCATGGTTATCCTATAACTGCACATTCCTTTGCCAAGTGTTATTGCCTCAAAAAGGCTAAGAAGGGATTCTTTTACATTGTCCCTTTGTCCCGTAGTGTCTTCTTTGCATCTTCCTCGTGCCCCAAAATACTGAAAAGTTAGTTATTTTTTCTTCCTTACTCCCCATGCTTGGTCCGACCCCCGGTAATGGATCTTTGAGGGCCCCTCTCTATGGATGTAGGGCAGAGGACTGCAACCCTGTCTTTTTTGCTAAAAGAACCGAATGCTTCCCCTAGACTGTTAGTCCTCAATAGATGAGAGGTTGTCGGGTCATTTTGGGTTGGCTTCCCTGTTAGAGCTTTTGGGGGATTCTCGAGTATTCATTTCAAGTCTTTGGTTTGTCATTGCTTTCTTTTCTTGATGTCTTTCTGGGATGTTGATTTGTCTTATTTGTTCTTGTGCAGAGAATACAATGTTCAGTAAACTGATGTGGGACCAGGTTTTTGGGGGACGTTCTGGGGAGACCCTCACTCCCAAATCTTCCAAGGGAGCCCTAACCTCTAATGACTCCAAAGGTGAGCGCGTTGCCTCCTCCTTCTCTCCGAGCCCTATAACGGGGAGTTCCTCAAAGAAGCCTCAGATGGGGGCACCTTCTCCTCGCACCTCATCCATGCCTCCCCCTACTTTTCTCCCTCTAGAGAAGAGACGAATACTTCTTCAAGGAAAACCCGTGCGCCTTCAATGTGTGTTCACAGCCACCATTTACTTGATCAAGACATAGGAAAAACCTCCTTCGTGGCTGATTGGAGGAGGGTTCTCTCCCCCTGGGACAGGCAGCTGCTTTTTCCTCTTGCTAAGGAGGAATTAGAAGGGATGGGTGCTCTGCATCTCTTCAAGGTACCCTTCCATTAAAATTTATTGCATGTATTCGAGTGCCTTCTCCTGACAAGTTCTATTTTGTAGGCTGCCTCAGTTTATGAGGAACTTTCTTCTAGGTCCCAAGAAGCCCCTCCTTCTAATGATGCTTAGCGGCGTAAGCTAAAGGATAGGTTGGAGAGCTTAGTGGACGAGAATGCCAAACTTAGGGATGCCAAGAAGGAGGTGGTCGGACGATACCAATAGCTGGAGAGGGAGGTGAGGCAACTGAAGAAGGAGGCAGCCAGTCAGGAGAGTGCCCTGAAGACAATAATGCTTGATTTCCCCTACTCTGAGGAAGGAAAAAACTTCCTAGAGGCTTACTGGGAGAGTCGCCTGATGGAGTTGAAGAGCTCCATGGAGTATCAGCGGGAGGTGGCAAAGATAGTAGGGCCCTTCTTGGAATACGACTTTTTAGCCTGCAAGGAGCAATTCAAAGCTTAGGGCTACCCCGGTGCAAGAGAAGAGCCAGCCTTTCTTGATCTTACCACAACTTTGGATAATGCACTCGATCCCTTTGCCAAGCCCCTGCGTCTAAGGAGATGGAGCTCTACCCCCAGGCTCAGGTTAACCTTTGTCTTCGTCTTCTTCTCTTATTACGTTCAATTTTAACAATGACCACCGCAAATATTTTGTAGAAGGAGACCTGCATATCATTTTAGGGGAGGCTGAGGCAAAGATAAGGAGTACCCCCTACGAAGCCGTAGTTGACGCCACAGCGGGCAGGGAGAGGTACTTCTGAAGAGAGTAAGGTGAAGGGCCCCCTCTAGCCACAGATGAAACTCCTCCTGCTGCCGACAACCCTCCGGAGAAGGACTTGGAAGACATGTGGGGATAAAAATTGATGTAAAATGCATGTTGGCTGAAAAATAATTTATTCCTTTGCTTGGTCTGGTACACCCATCTGAAATGGGAATGAAGCAATTTTATTTTTCTTCTTCTTGGGATATTTTCAATTCACCCATGGGCACATTTTAGGCAAGGGGTTTGGTAATGCATTTTCCTTGGTTCCTGTTTTTCATACTTGTTGTTCATCTCCACGGATAAGGTCGATGTGCTATTATCTGCATGATGATGGGCCCTTCCTTTATGTTTTTTGGAGGAGACTTCGCAAAACTTTTTGGCCTAACTGGTCCCTTGTGACTTCTTTTCTTGGTGGACAGGGCCTTCATGATGCCACGTTCTAAATGGTTCTTGATCCGTACTGTTGGTGGGTGCCTTCTAAAGACTCCAAGTAGATAGGTCCTTTTAACTTTCTTGCGAAAAAGGGGAAAGGGCTCCCTTGAAATTTTTTGGTGGATATGTTCCTTTCTTGCAGTATATACCCTTAAACTTTTCCATAAATGAGTAGTTCAGCAACATAATGCAAAACGTATATTTATAAGCAGTAATAATATAGATGAGGGCTTAGGATGGGAGTTTCAGAAGGTCACTTTAGTGATGGAAGCCTGCGTGAGTCTTGGCAAGGCGTACTCCTAGATAATCTTTATGCCTCATTTCGACAAATAAAATATCTCATACCTTCTTTAGGAAGGAACCTCTACAGGAGGGCTTATAGGGATACATCCTTTAGGAGAATAAATTTCGAAGGGGCCCTTCTATGGGACCTGTGGGAGGATGTCCATCAGGAGGACATTTTTAGGAGGGGCCCTTCAGGAGGACCTAGGCGAGGATACCCTACAGGAGGAAATTTTTAGAAGCGGTCCTTCAGGAGGACCCATGAGAGTATACCTTGCAGGAGGACATTTTTTGGAGGGGTCCTTCAGGAGGACGTATTGTGGGATAGTAGGTGTGGGTTGGAGATAACTTTCTTCATGAGTAGTACTTTTTAAGGTTACGAATACTCCATGGTCGTGATATCGGACATCCTTCAGGGTCTTCGAGTTCATAAACCCCTCATCCTATTGTTGCTGTGATCTTGAAGGGGTCTTCCTAAGTGGGATCTAGCTTTTCCACTAGTTTTGATGCGTCTACCCTGCGTAACACAATGTCTCCTACTTAAAGACTTAATGTCTTCACACTCCTGTTATGAGCATTGATTATTCTGCTTTTATATCATTGAGTTCGCATAAAAGCTTTTTCCCTTAGCTCTTCAGTGAGGTCTAAATTTTCTTTTAGTAGCGTCGTGCTGTTTTCTTGTGAGAATTGCAAAATTCTGTAGGAGGGTATCCCCAACTCTGCTGGGATGACTGCTTCCATTCCATACACTATGGTAAAGAGGCTTTCTCCTATAGTTCCTCTAGGGGTTGTATGATACGCCCATGGGACGTTGGTTAGTTTCTCCGTCCAATTTCCTCCAACTCGTTCTAAATGTCTTTTAATCCCTTGAACAATTATTCTGTTGGTGACCTCTACTTGTCCATTGGCTTGGGGATATGCTACTGATGTAAATCTCTGCTTGATATGCAGACCTTTGCACCAATCCTGTATTTTGTGTCCTTGAAATTGTCGGCCATTATAAAAAATTATCTCCCGACGGAGTCCAAAGCGGAAAATGATATTCTTCCATATGAATTTCATCAACTCCGTTTTTGTGATGCGGGCGAGTGACTCAGTTTCCACCCACTTGGTGATGTAGTCAATGGCTACTAGCAAGAATTTTTTTTGACCGAGTGCCAAGGGGAATGGTCCCAAAATGTCTATTCCCCTCTATGCAAAGGGACAGGGTGACAACATGGTTGTAAGGAGTTTCTGCAGGTTGATGTATAAGCGAGAAATACTTCTGACACTTCTCGCATTTGATCACCAATTACTTTGCATCATCCCCCCATGAGGGCCAAAAGTACCCTGCCTACACTTAACAAATTTACAACACAAATGCGTGGGTCTAGACCAACGTTTGGGACAAGTTTCGTTGAATTGTTAGAACGTTCAAAATTTAGCTGTTTTGCACGGTTTTATTAAAGCAACTTTGTTTCCCTTTTATACTAACTTATAGTTATTATTGCGCCTAGCAAATTCACCACACAAATTGTTGGGTCTAGACCTACGTTTTGGTCAAGTTTCATCGAATTCTGATAACGTTCAAAAGTTAGTTATTTTGCACTATTTTATTAAAGCATGTTTATTTCCTTTTTATACTAACTTATAGTTGTTATTACGCTTAGGAAATATACAACACAAATGCTTGGGTCTAGACCAACGTTTGGGACAAGTTTTGTCGAATTTTTAGAACGTTCAAAATTTGGTTGTTTTAGTTTCTTTCCCTTTTATACTAACTGGTAGTTGTTATTACGCTTAGAAAATTTAGCACACAAATGGTTGGGTCTAGACCAACGTTTGCGACAAGTTTCATCGAATTTTGAGAACGTTTGAAATTTAGCTGTTTTACACGATTTTATTAAAGTAAGTTTGTTTCCCTTTTATACTAACATGTACGTATTATTACGCTTAGCAAATTTACCACACAAATTCTTGGGTCTAGACCTACGGTTGGGTCAAGTTTCGTCGAATTCTGAAAACGATCAAAACTTATTTGTTTTGCACTATTTTATTAAAGCAAATGTATTTCTCTTATATACTAACTTGTAATTATCATTACGCTTAGCAAATTACCAAACAAATGCTTGGGTCTAGAACAACGTTTGGGTCAAGTTTCGTCGAATTCTGAGAATGTTCAAAATTTAGCTGTTTTGCACGGTTTTATTAAAGCAAGTTTGCTTTCCTTTTGTACTAACTTGTAGTTACTATTACGCTTAGCAAATTTACAACACAAATGCTTGGACCTAGACCAACATTTGGGGCAAGTTTCGTAGAATTATGAGAACGTTCAAAATTTAGATGTTTTGCACGGTTTTATTAAAGCAAGTTTGTTTCTCTTTTATATTAACTTGTAGTTATTATTACGCATAGAAAATTTACCACACAAATTCTTGGGTCTAGACCTACGATTGGGTCCAGTTTCGTCGAATTTTGAGAACGTTGAAAATTTAGTTGTTCTATATTATTTTATTAAAGCAAGTTTGTTTCCCTTTTATACTAACTTGTAGTTATTATTACGCTTAGCAAATTTACCACACAAATGGTTAGGTCTAGACCAACGTTTGCGACAAGTTTCGTCGAATTTTGAGAACATTCAAAATTTAGCTTTTTTGCACGGTTTTATTAAAGCAAGTTTGTTTCTCTTTTATACAAACTTGTAGTTGTTATTATGCTTAGCAAATTTGCAACACAAATCACGTTGTTGTACTGTATTACTTTACTTAATAAAAATTACATTTACCCAAAAAAAAAGTTTACAACACAAATGCTTGAGTCTAGATCTACGTTTGGGTCAAGTTTCGTCAAATTTTGAGAAAACATTCAAAATTTAACTGTTTTGCACGGTTTTATTAAAGAAAATTTATTTCTCTTTTATACAAAATTGTAGTTATTATTACGCTTAGCAAATTTACCACACAAATTCTTGGGTCTAGAGCTAAGTTTGGATCAAGTTTCGTCGAATTATGAGAACTCTCAAAATTTAGCTCTTTTGCACTTTTTTATTAAAGCAACTTTATTTTCCTTTTATACTAACTAGTTGTTATTATTACGCTTAGAAAATTAACCACACAAATGCTTGGGTCTAGACCAATGTTTGGATCAAGTTTCGTCGAATTCTGAGAACGTTCAAAATTTAGCTGTTTTGCACGGTTTTATTAAAGCAAGTTTATTTCCCTTTTATACTAACTTGTAGGTATTATTACGCTTAGCAAATTTACCACACAAATTCTTGGGTCTAGACCAATGTTTGGGACAAATTTCGTCGAATTCTGAGAACGTTCAAAACTTAGCTATTTTGCAGGTTTTATTAAAGCAAGTTTGTTTCTCTTTTATAGAAACTAATAGTTATTATTACGCTTAGCAAATTTACAACACAAATGCTTAGGTCTAGATCTACGTTTGGGTCAAGTTTCGTCGAATTCTGAGAACGTTCAAAATTTAGTTGTTTTGCACGGTTTTATTAAAGCAAGTTTTTTCCCTTTTACACTAACTTGTAGTTGTTATTACACTTAGCAAATTGACCACACAAATGCTTGGGGTCTAAACCTACGTTTGGGTCAAGTTTCGTCGAATTCTGTGAACTTTCAAAATTTAGCTGTTTTGCACGATTTTATTAAAATAAGTTTGTTTCCCTTTTATACTAACTTGTCGTTATTATTACGCTTAGAAAATTTACAACACAAATGCTTCGGTCCTGACCAACGTTTGGAAAAAGTTTCGTCGAATTCTGAGAATGTTAAAAATTTAGTTGTTTTGCACGATTTTATTAAAGCAAGTTTGTTTCCCTTTTATACTAACTTGTAAGTATTATTACGCTTAGCAAATTTTCCACACAAATTCTTTGGTCTAGACCTACGGTTGGGTCACGTTTCGTCGAATTCTGAAAACGTTCAAAAGTTAGCTGTTTTGCACGGTTTTATTAAAGCAAGTTTATTTTCCTTTTATACTAACTTGTAATTATTATTACGCCTAGCAAATTTACCACACAAATTCTTGGGTCTAGACCTCCGTTTGGGTCAAGTTTCGTCGAATTCTGTGAACATTACAAATTTAGTTGTTTTGCACGGTTTTATTAAAGCAAGTTTGTTTCCCTTTTGTACTAACTTGTAGTTGTTATTATGCTTAGCAAATTTACCACACAAATGCTTGGATCTAGACCTACGTTTGGGTGAAGTTTCATCGAATTCTGAGAATGCTCAAAATTTAGTTATTTTGACTGTTTTATTAAAGCAAGTTTGTTTCTACGAGAAATTGAGAAACGCCTCAGAACTTTTCTATACAAAGGCACTTCTACATTGGGATACGCCAAGGTAGCATGGAAGGATGAATGTAAACCAAAAATGGCAGGAGGCCAGGGAATAAAGGATATCGGTATCCTTAATCGTGTCTTAACAGCAAAGAAGTTATGTGACGTTATCAGATGTGACCAAACATCTATATGGGTTGACTGGCTGAAGCATGGTCGATTGTGTGATACTTCAATTTGGACAATTAATGAGAAGGGAGGATCATGGGGATGGCGAAAGCTGCTCCGACCTCGCAGCACCATCCTAACTATGACGGAGTTTCTTATTGGAGAGGGAATGTCATTCTTCTTGTGGAGGGACTCGTGGCACCACTTGGGCCTGCTTATTGCTAGATTCCCACGAGTACCGAGCCCACTAGGACTTGATGAATCAGCGAAACTTCAGGTAGTCATCGATGAGGGGCAATGGCAAAGGCCTTTTATTACTGATATGGAATGTATGAAGACCATTTACACATTACCACAGATTCATGGAGGGGATGACAGGATCAACTGGCGGTTTTCAGAGGGACAACCCACCACACAATCCCTAAACAGACTTTTCTGCCCACCTCAACCGAAAGTAGAATGGTCTTCACTACTTTCGGGTTCATTAAAGATTCCCTAACATGACTTCATTCTTTGGTTAGCAATTCAGGAGAAACTACCAACAACCGATAAACCATGGATGACTCACCTAAATGGATGTATCCTCTGTGACGAGGGTACAGCGGAGACACACACTCACATGTTCTTCAAATGTCGATTTAGTAGAGGATGCCTTGCAGCTATACGACAACATGTTCGGTTTACTTGGCCCAATCATGAGTGGGCAAGAGACGTGTAATGGGCATCGAGGAAGTGGAGGGGGAAGCATATTGTTAACGTAGCTTATCGAGCATTAGTTGGTGCATGCATATACCATATTTGGCGAGAGAGGAACTTGAGACGATTTAAGCACACCCATTGGCCGAAAAATGTATTAGCTACTTGCATCGTAGAAGACGTTAGACAGAGGATACTTAATATTAATCTTTCCTGTTCTATTAGTACATGTGCGCTCTATAGACTTTGGCGTATCCCTTGGTCTGTCGGAGGAGACACTACTTGATTGTTGTACTATACCTCTATTTTTTAATGAAACTCACATTCAACCAAAAAAAAAAAGTTTGTTTCCCTTTTATACTAACTTGTAGTTATTATTACGCTTCGCAAATTTACGACACAAATACTTGGGTCTAGACCAACGTTTGGGACAAGTTTCGTCGAATTCTGAGAATGTTAAAAATTTAGTTGTTTTGCACGATTTTATTAAAGCAAGTTTGTTTTCCTTTTATACTAACTTGTAGGTATTATTATGCTTAGCAAATTTACCACACAAATTCTTGGGTCTAGACCTACGGTTGGGTCAAGTTACGTCGAATTTTGAGAACGCTCAAAATTTAGCTATTTTGCACTGTTTTATTAAACAAGTTTATTTCCCTTTTACACTAATTTGTAGTTATCATTACGCTTAGCAAATTTACCACACAAATCTTGGGTCTAGACCAATGTTTGGGTCAAGTTTAGTCGAATTCTGAGAACGTTCAAAATTTAGCTGTTTTGCACGGTTTTATTAAAGTAAGTTTGTTTTCCTTTTATACTAACTTGTAGTTATTATTACGCTTAGCAAATTTACAACACAAATGCTTGGGTCTAGACCAACGTTTGGGTGAAGTTTCATCGAATTCTGAGAAGGTTCAAAATTTAGCTGTTTTGCACGATTTTATTAAAGCAAGTTTGTTTCCCTTTTAATAATTATAAATTATATACATTATGATTTAAAATAATTATATATTAATAAACCTAGTTTATCTGATTGACTAGAAGGGGTATTTTAGTCATTATTTCTAAAAATAGACTCAAATTGACCAAGAAGCGGTGTGATTATTTATTCGTAACATAGGGGTGATTTTCTACATTAAAAATTTCATAGGGGGATTTTTTATATTTTATTATATCACAGGGGTCAAAATTGATTTAACCCTATATATTTATTTTTATAAGTGTAAAATTAAAATTTTATCAATATTTTTGGACAATTCCTAATGGATTAAGTGTGAAAGTTTGAATGGTGTGTGTAATTTTAAAACTTTTTGGAAGAAAGTGTAATTTCTCATTTTTTTAAGTTAATGTTGCTTATTATTATGTGGTTAATTACTATGTATTTATTAGACATAGGGGGGTTCACAACAAACCAAAACCAAAGCATAGTCCCAAACAAAAAAAATGGACTCTCAATTTTCTCTCTCTTCTCTCTCACACACTAGCACACCAAAAAAATCACACACATGCAATCCTTAAACCCTATCTTCTCTCTCTCCGGCGGCGACGGAGAGGACGCCAGCAACGATGGGACTGATGTCGACAGGCAAAACAGAACGGCTGCCATGGAAGAGTTTGGAGGCAAATCGTATTTTTTCGCCGAGGAAGATGAAGAGACGAACGGCGATTTGGAGGCGAAAACCGGCGAGATTCATAACCATTCACACTCGCATGAATTTAGGGTAGGTAAGGGAGGAATTCTGGCCAGAAAAGAAGTGGATTTACATACTGGTTCTTCATCCTTAGGATTAGGGTTTCACGCTGCCGTAGAATATGAACCGACGCTTGGGGAAGATGAAACGACTTTGGTTGTTTCAGCCATGAAAGACGATGATGTTAGGGTTTCTGATAATAGAGAAGACGGATCATTACCCAAAAAGCAATCTTCACCACGAATATGGAGAATACGGTGCGCCGGCCAAAATTAGGGGTTGGCGACATCAAAGGGGCATGTTCAACATGATAGAGTTCATTTGCCTTGCCCATTCTGTAGTCGACGAAGGAGATACTGAATCAATGGAAACACTTAGTGAGTTGAAATCCAAATGGGAATCAAGATTTGGGAAGGAGGCAGTTACGATAACGGCACCAGTCCTTCCTAAGCCTAGACGTCAAATATGGCGAGACTTACTACCGTCGTCGTTGTCGGTTGCAGATTCGATGGAAAACAGAACAGGAACAAAGGTTGATAATCAGTCGTCGCGCAGCAGCATTTCCAACAAGATAGGTGAACGGATTTTGACGGAAACGTGGGTATAGATGGTGGGTCTGCTGCTGGCACGTTTCCGACCAATCTGACGGTTTTTCGGCCGACGAATACAATGAACAATATGCTGCCAGAGAGAATTGAGAAGACGCCGGAATTTGCTGACGAGCATGACACAACATCTGATGCAGACGCTGACATCATTGCTGACCTATGTGATGATGTAAGTAATGACACAAGCGCTTATGCAACTGCTGATGTAATGCATGACATAAACAATGCTATGGACAAAATTAGTACTCTTCCTACACAAGAACGCTCTTTTCCCACGGGTTTGTTTGTGGGTAATATTCCATTGTATACACACTCCAATATGAGCATTGATGACAAAATTGCTGATGCTTTCAATAATTCATCTCGGAAGACACTTTCATACATACCTCCAATAATACAAAATGGTGAAGTGGTGGTGAGACCTATGATGGAAACTATTCGCAATGGATCTACAAAATGGAAAACCACAGCGGTTGGTTATTTTTTGGGAAACACACGTATTTTTATCATGTTAAAGACTTTGCGTACTCCGTTTGGCCGGGATTGCGGGAGGTAAAGGCTACAACGAATGGTTTTTTCTTCTTCCAGTTCAAAACTGTTGCATATATGGAAGAAGCAATTGAAGGAGGACCGTGGTTGTTTCAAGGACAACCAATTGTGATGCAGAAATGGGAGCCAGGGATGGTGATGAGGAAATTAAAACATACACAAGTCCCTGTTTGGATAAAATTGAGACACTTACCGGTAGAATTATGGACTGAGGAGGGCCTCAGTATAGTGGCCAGCGGGATTGGCAAACCCCTATATCCAGATGCGATTACAACGGCATGCACGAGATTGGACTTCGCTCGTGTACGCGTGATGTTAGATGTGAGCTCAAAATTAACTAAACATATTATCATTATGACGCCGGACGAGGAAGGGGGAGAGACACCGTGCAAAATTGACGTGGAATATGAGTGGATACCTCCCAAATGTACAAACTGTATGACATTAGGGCACTCGGTTAAGGACTGTGCACTCAATAAACCATCCAAACCAATTATACCACCGGTGACTGTTTATGTTCCTAAAGCAGGAGTTGTAGGCCGCCACCAGTGCCTCACCAGGAGAAAGTACCACCAGAATGAGAGATGGATAAGCAGAGAGATGGCCGTGAACCTCCTCGTGGTGGTGGCGAAAGGCCGATAAGCAGAGAGATGGCCGTGAACCTCCTCGTGGTGGTGGCGAAAGGCCGAGTCGAAAGGGGAAGGGTAAGGAAATTGTCGTATACAATACGTTTGATGCTCTATACTTACTTGATGATGCAGATGAGATGTCACGGGTCCTAATCAAAGCAGCCCATTCCTGGTGACCCATGTTGAATGCAGCAATATGAAATGTTCATGGCCTGAACAAAAGAGACCATCAACTAGTAGTGAAGGATATTGTTGCTGAGTTCAGGTTACAATTCCTTGGTCTTCTTGAAACTCGTGTTCGTATTAATAATGTAGCTGTTATTCAATCTTTCTTATTACCCAATTGGAAATGGTTTGTGGATTATGGACTGGTTGGTAATCAGCTTTGGATTGCGTGGATAACTTTATTGATGTTGATGTTGTTGAATGTGGTACGCAATTCATCCATTGCCTTATTTATATACGGTCACTACGTGAGTCAATTGCCATTACTATGATTTATGGAGCTACGGAGGTGGCAGACAGGAGGGAGTTATGGGGTTCCCTAGTGACTATTGCCATGCAGACTGTTGATATCCCGTGGTTTATTGGAGGGGATTTCAATGCGGTATGAGATCTTAGTGAAATATGTGGAGCATCGGGAGACATTCGAATGGCAATGAAAGAGTTTAATGATTGCATTCAGAATGCAGGTTCACTACCATTACCCATGCAGGGAGAATGGTATACGTGGCATAACTGCAGTGCAATTCCACGGAATCTTTGGAAAAGGTTGGAGCGAATGATGATTAATGATAGATGGATGGCTCAATTCCCAACATCTTTTTACACTAGCCTCACCCCACGTACTTCAGATCACTTACCGCTGGTTTTATACGGGAATAGTCAACAACAATATGGAGGTATGTTTCGATTCGATAATTACCTCACCTTATCACCAGTGTTTATTCCTAGTATGCAGCAGGTTTGGCAACATAACATTATTGGGGTGCCTATGTATGCGGTAACAAGAAAACTCAAAGCACTTAAACTGGTTTTAGAGAGCAGAGGAGGAATAAGAAAGACTTATCACATAATGTCCAACTGGCTAAAGGGTTTCTTGAGATGGCACAACTGCTTGTCAGTTCTAACAGACAGGATGAATTATTCTTGCAGCTGGAACATTGTTGCGGATTCATACTAGGCAAAGCAGCCAAACTTGAACAAAGTATGCTCCAACAGCGAGCAAAAATGCAGTGGATGAAGTGGGGTGACCAGTGTCCGAGTATTCTTTCGTAAGATTGCTCAACGGAGATCGGCGAGGAGAATCTTACAAATCAATGATGATCATGGAGCCACTTACACAGAACCACAAGCGGTAGTCGATGAGTTTGTCATGTACTACCAAAACTTGCTTGGTGGGGAAAGAAGGAGAGACGTGATAGATCTACGGTTCCTTCGACCATGGGTGAGACATCTATTGAATGAAGAGGACATTAGCTCTTTACTCTTGCCATTCACACCAGCGGATGTCAAGCAGGCAGTTTTTGACATTGTGGAGGATAAGGCATCGGGGCCGAACGGGTATTCATCGGGCTTTTTCAAAGCTGCATGGCCTATAGTGGGGCAGGAAGTGACGTCGGCAGTGTTGGATTTCTTTACTACGGGACGAATTCTGAAGCAGATAAATACTACACTTCTGGCGCTTATACCCAAGGTAAGGTACACTCTCTTATGACCGTTGGTGATTTTTGTCCTATATCTTGCTGTAATGTGTTATATAAGATTATCACCAAACTTATTGTCCAACGGTTGAGTGTGATATTGGACAAACTAATTAGTCCGTGCCAAGCGGCATTTGTGCCCGGTCGAAGCATTGGAGACAATATTATGTTGGCGCAAGAGCTATTTACAGGCTACAACCAAGCCCGTCTACCACCCCGGTGTGCCTTAAAAGTGGACATTCGGAAGGCATACGACACGGTGGAGTGGGACTTTACGATCGCGGTGATGGAGTTATTTGGGTTCCCCTCTAATTTCGTGAAGTGGATTGAGGTGTGTGTTACTACAACTTCATTTTCTGTTGGGCTGAATGGGAAACCTCATGGTTTCTTTAAGGGGGCCAGAGGGCTTCGACAAGGAGATCCTCTTTCGCTATACTTGTTCGTTCTTGTAATGGAAGTACTACACTTGAGTTTCCTACAGTTGATTGATCAGGATGAATTACTTTCCTTCCACTGGAAATGTGATACATTCAGGGTTTTTCAGTTGGGCTTTGCTGATGACTTGTTGTTATTCTGTCATGCTTATATGGACTCTATTGGAGTCATTAAAACAGGATTGGATCGATTTGCTATATGGTTGGGGCTCAGGCTGAACGTGTAGAAAAGCCATCTTACTATCTCACGTTCAGCCCAAGGATTGCGCGAGGAGATGCTAACAACACTCGGGTTTCAGGAGGGTGTCTTACCGATAAGGTATTTAGGGCTAACTCTCTTATCATCTCGCTTAACAATTGCTGATTGTTGTCCATTATTGGTGAAAATTGATAAACGTATTGCTGGTTGGAAGGGTATTGCACTGTCTTATGCTGGTAGGGTACAAATTATTAAATTTGTACTCATGTCGCTAAGTTTATATTGGGCATCGACGTTCATACTGCCAAAGAAAGTTACAAACGAAATTGAGAAGAGGCTGCGAATTTTCTTGTGGAAAGGGACATCAACCAATGGTTATGCCAAGGTTGCGTGGAAAGACCTGTGTCGGCCGAAGGAGGAGGGAGACCTAGGATTCAAGGATATTATTATCTTGAATCGTGCATTAATGGCTAAGAAACTATGTGATATCATCAGGTGCGATAGGACCTCGATATAGGTTGAATGGCTCTACCAGGGTCGTTTACGAGGTACTTCCATCTGGACGATTAGAGAGCATGGAGGATCATGGGTATGGCGCAAAATCCTCCGTTTACGGATCTTCCTCCGACCTATGGTGGATTATTAGATAGGAGATTCTACTTGTGGCAGGACCCATGGCATCATCTGGGACCCCTTAGTGACAGATTCCCACGTGGACCGAGGTTACTTGGATTGGAGGAGTCAGCTAAACTCAGTACGGTGATTAGTGGAGGAGAGTGGCATTGGTCCTCTATCACAGATTTTGAGTGTTTGGAAATCACATGTGTACAACCCACTATCCATGGAGGGGAGGATCGTATTATTTGGAGGTTCAATCATGGCCTTCCTATAGCTAACGCTCTTTACAGGCTTTTTGATCCACCTGGACCGAAAGTAGACTGGTCCTCGCTTCTTTCGGGATCCCTCAAGGTTTCACGTCACTTATTCATCCTATGGCTTGCTATTCTTGGCAAGTTGGCTACGACGGATAAACCATGACTAGCCCACCTTGGCTTGTGTATTCGATGCAGCGAGGGAGCGACGGAGACACATGGCCACTTATTTTTACAGTGTAGATTTAGTCGACAGTGTCTCACAAAAATTCGGAAAATGGTACGATTCTCGTGGCCCAATAGAGACTGGATGACGGATATTACATGGGCGTCCTGGAAATGGAGGGGTAAGCACATTATTAACATGTCTTACCGAGCGCTATTAGCATCATGTGTTTACCACATTTGGAAGGAGAGGAATTTGAGACGATTCGAGCAAACCGAAAGGACACCCAGCACCATGGCAGTAGTAATTATTGAGGACATCAGGCAGCGGATACATAGCATTACTTTACCTAGTTTAGTCAGTACACGAGCTTTATTTAGACTTTGGCATATCCCTTGGCCTGTCGGGGGACACACCAACTGATAACCACCATGTTGTATTGTACTATTATTTTATTAATGAAACTTACATTTATCCAAAAAAAAAATAGACATAGGGGTGTTTTGCCTATTTTCAAATCAGAAGGGGGGCTTTTGCTGAGTTTTTAAATTACATGGGGGTTTTATGCAATTTGGCCCAAATAATTACACTGTCTTTCCATGAGATCTGATATAATTACACGTAGATCTCCTGTGATTTGAAAATTTACATTTAGTACTCATGAGGTTTGTTTTCGTCTAATAAATTTACCCATCTGTCACTTAAAATTCATAAAAATTGCTAATATTTTTTTTAAAAAAGGATGACAATTCATATTTACGCCCAATTGACTTATTTCAAGTAAAATAATACTTTCTGACTAAACTAGAAAATATACTTCCTTACATGCCTTAACATGTGAAGATGACATGCATTAACATGTGAAGATGCAGGGTAGTTTGGCTATAAAAAGATTTGTTTGACCTGCAATAAGTCAATAATAAGTGAATTGGGGGTAATAATGGATTTTCATTCAATTTTTTATTCATATTAGCAAATTCTGTGAACTTTGAGTAACATAAACAAACTTTAGGAATACTATATTTAATATTTTCAAATTACATAAAATTTACGTGTAGTTACACCAAACTTAAGAATGGGAGGTGTAACTATCCCATACAATATATGTTATCTCATATAACTTTGTATCAAACATTAAGACCAAGTTTTTCATACAAAATCGACTCTAGTTCAACAAACGTTGTACTATAATATATTTTCATAAATATGACTAAAGAGTGATTTTAACTCACACAATCATATGAATCAATCCATTTACCTCTAAAATAAATAACAATAGCAATATTATTTTGCTATGCCATATTTCCACAACAAAATATAATATATATATATATATATAAAAACTTGAGTTAATAACATTTATAACAAAAACAACTAAATGTATAAATATAAAAAAAATTTAGTAAAAGGAACTTACTATACTAGTTTTGATTGTAAAAATCCTCAATTGAAAATGTCAAATAAAATAAAATAACATTTTGGGTCAAATGCACTTTCCATCCCTAAAGTATACATAAAATCGTCATATATACCCCTTTAAACTATAAAATATAACAAACTCCCTCATAATATCGACCAAAAGCTTTATAAAAAAAATACCCTTATTGTTTGCACCCTCTAAAATATTTTTATTATAGTCATCACAAAAAAACATAATCTCAATTATTATAATTATTTTATTTAAAATAAATATTATCCAAAATTTATGTTCACGGACAGTCCAAATTGATGTGTCCCATAACCGGCCTTGGTAAAGCCATTGAACCCAGATGGATGTCCTGTCACACCGGATAACATCACATAATTTCTTGCTCATTAATGCGCGATTCAAGGTAGAGATGTCCTTGAACCCAAGTCCCCCTCATCTGCCGGTCGACACACATCTTTCCAGCTACCTTGGCGTAGCCACTAGACGTCGTACCCTTCCACAGGAAATTCCTCAACCTCTTCTCAATTTCATTGATAACTTTCATAGGTAGTATGAATGCAGATGCCCAGTATAAACTTAATGCCGAAAGTACAGATTTGACGATTTGTACCCGCCCAGCATATGATAAAGAAATCCCTTCCCATCCAGTAATGCATGCATCGATTTTTGAAATAAGAGGCTAACGGTCAGAGATAGACTATCTAGAAGAGATTAAGGGGAGACCCAGATACCTCATCGGTAGATGCCCCTCTTGGAAGCCCAAAATCTCCAACATCTGATCTTTCAATTCTTGAGCCGAATGGGAGATGATTAAGTGGCTTTTTTGAACATTCAGCCTAAGGCCCGACACCTCCGCAAACCAATCCAATCCCTCCTTGAAGACTCTATTGGAGTCAAAGTTAGCTCGGCAGAAAAGAAGTAGGTCGTCTGCAAATCCCATCTGGAAAACCTTGGAACTCTCACACTTCAAATGATAGGTGAATTGCATGTCCTGCTCAATTCGTTGCAGGAATCCCAAATGTAAAGCTTCCATAGCGAGGACAAACAGATAAGGCGATAGTGGGTCTCCCTGTCGTAATCCTCTCGCTCCAGTAAAGAACCCATGAGGTTACTTACCTTTACCCAAAAAAAAGAACCCATGAGGTTTTCCATTGAGACCAATCAAGAATGATGTCGTGGAAACACACTCCTCGATCGACCTTGTGAACTTAGGTGGGAATCCGAACAACTGCAAAACTGCTAACAAGAAGTCCCACTCCACCGTATCATAGGCCTTCCTGATATCCACTTTAAGCGCGCATCTGGGAGGTAGGCGCATCTGGTTATAGCCCAAGAATAGTTCCTGGGCTAACATAATGTTGTCCCCAATGCTTCTTCCCGGAATAAAAGCTGTTTGACGGGGGCTAATAATCTTGTCTAGCAAAATACTAAGTCTCTGAACAAGTAGTTTCGCAATGATCTTGTATAAAACATTACAGCATGAAATCGGTCTAAAATCATTAACCGACATAGGAGTGTGTACCTTTGGTACTAGAGCCAAAATTGTGGAGTTGATATGTTTTAGTAGTTTTTCGGTAGAAAAGAAATCCAGAACCGCCCTCGTTACTTCTTCCCCCACCACAGGCCAAGTCGCCTTAAAAAACCCTAACGAGTAACCATCAGGTCCCAGCGCCTTGTCTTCAGCAATGTCAAACACTGCTTACTTCACATCATTCGGCGATAATGGTAGGAGTAAGTGGTTAGCTTCCTCATTAGTAATACAGTGCCTCGCCCCTGGTCTAAGCTATCGAATATCCACTGTCAACCGTCGTCTGGTACCTCCTAAAAGGTTCTGATAGTATGAGACAAACTCATGGGCGACCTCCCCTTGATCCGTGTGTGTGGTACCATTCTTATCATTGATCTGCAAGATTCTCCTCATTACTTGTCTCTGAGCAATCTTACGAAAGAAAACCCTGGAACATTGGTCTCCGTCTTTCATCCACTGCATCTTAGCTCTTTGCTGCAATATAATTTGTTCGAGTTTTGTCGCTTTAGCATAAACGATTCGACAACAATATTCCAGGAGTAACTAGAGCTCATTCTGTCTGTCAGAGCTCACCAATTGTTGTGCTTCATCGAGAAAACCTTTGGCTAATTGGACATTCAGCGTCAAATCCCCCTTATTCCTCCTCTGTAGTCGGAAGACCGGTTTAAGTGCCTTCAATTTACGTGTCACGGCATACATAGGTATACCAACAACCTCATGATGCCAAATGCTCTGTACATTGGGAATGAACTCAGGTGAAAGGGCCAGATAGTTATCAAATCGAAACATACCTCCATTAAGTTGTCGTGAATCCCCATGTAGAACCAGTGGCGAGTGGTCAGATGTCCGTGTTGTAAGACTGTGATAGGATGAGGTAGGAAACCTTGCCAGCCAACAATCATTAATAAGGATCCGATCCAACCGCTTCCATAAACTCCGCGCGGTTGTACTGCAATTATGCCATGTAAACCATGCACCTTGCATTGGAAGTGGAATCAGGCCCGCCTCCAGAATACCGGTATTAAATAATTGGACATTCAGCGTCAAATCCCCCTTATTCCTCCTCTGTAGTCGGAAGACCGGTTTAAGTGCCTTCAATTTACGTGTCACGGCATACATAGGTATATCAACGACCTCATGATGCCAAATGCTCTGTACATTGGGAATGAACTCAGGTGAAAGGGCCAGATAGTTATCAAATCGAAACATACCTCCATTAAGTTGTCGTGAATCCCCATGTAGAACCAGTGGCGAGTGGTCAGATGTCCGTGTTGTAAGACTGTGATAGGATGAGGTAGGAAACCTTGCCAGCCAACAATCATTAATAAGGATCCGATCCAACCGCTTCCATAAACTCCGCGCGGTTGTACTGCAATTATGCCATGTAAACCATGCACCTTGCATTGGAAGTGGAATCAGGCCCGCCTCCAGAATACCGGTATTAGATTCTACTGTGGACATCCTTATATCTCCTGAAATGCCACATACCTCATTAAGGTCGCGTACTGCATTAAAGTCCCCTCCCACCAACCATGGGACGTCTGAGCACTGCTGAGCGAGTGTCTCCAGTGTAGTCCACAAAATCTGACGGTCAGTCACCTCAGTTGCACCATAAACAACAGTAACAATAACAGATTCATTGACAACTCTACTAGTGATACGACATTGCACGAATTGTTCACCCAGGTCAAGAACATGGACATCAATAAAATTCTCATCCCACGCTAGCCATATACGATTTCCAATGGAATTATAATCAGCAAACCACTTCCATTGAGGTAGCAAATAGGACTGTATATGCATAACATTATTCAGTTGAACACGTGTTTCAAGTATGCCCAAGAAATGTAACCTGAATTCTGAGGCAAGGTCCTTTAATGCAAGCCGATGGTCTCGTTTATTCAGCCTACGGACATTCCACACGGCTAGGTTCAACATGGGTTATGATTAATGGGG
The DNA here is from genome assembly GCF_000512975.1 of Sesamum indicum. Classification (NCBI taxonomy): domain Eukaryota; kingdom Viridiplantae; phylum Streptophyta; class Magnoliopsida; order Lamiales; family Pedaliaceae; genus Sesamum; species Sesamum indicum. Next base: position 484,192 of record NW_011628048.1, read on the forward strand.
CTGCTTGTGTTAGGACCCCTGGAGAATTCACCTACGTCATCAATTAATTCAAAGTATCAAAGGCATTATAAATAACCAATGCCTTACTCCTATCATCATGTTTGGCATTTTTGCATTCCCTAAGCATTTATCCCTCCTCACGTCTCGGTATGTCAACCATTGTCAGTCTCATCGATTTTCTGCTATTTTCATTGTTTGGTTGTGGTAGAGGAATGTTTGTTTTTGCCACATACACAGCTACTGGTGGTTTACTCGGTTTGTGTGGTTTGTTTAGTAGACTGTCCTTTGCCATGTGCAAAGTCATACAATTTGTGCATTTTGGAGGTAGCCATTCGTATTCAACATCGACTTTACAAGGTGTTTCCCCTCCATTTTCATCTGATGTCATGACTATGATATGTTTTGTCAACTTTTGTGCTACATCAATCACCACACATATACGAGCGAAATCCAATCTCGTGCATGCTCTCGTTATTGCATCCGGGTAAAGAGGTTTACCCACTCCACTAGCAACCGTACTCAATCCATCAGTAGTCCAATATTCCATAGGAAGGTGTCTAAGTTTAATCCAAATAGGTACATGCTTATGTTGGAGCTTTCTCATGGCCATACCTGGTTCCCACTTTTGCAAAACTATTGGTTGTACTTGAAACAACCAAGGTCCCCCTTCGATCACGTCTTCCATATCAATGAGTGTTTTAAATTGGAAGAAAAAGAATCCATTAGCTGTCGCTGTGACCTCCCTCAGTGCTTGCCACATCGAATGAGCGTATTCCTTCAGATGATAATAATACGGCTTTTTCCCCAGAAAATATCCGACAGTCGTAGTTTTCCAACATTTGGATCCATCATGTACTGTGTCCAAGGACGACCGGACTATAGTTTTCCCATTTTGAACCATCGGGGCGATAAAAGATAACGTTTTACGGGACGAATTATTAAACGCGTGGGCAATTTTATCTTCATCAATCACATTAGGGCTAGCATGTAGTGGTATGTTCCCAACAAATAATCCAGTCGGAATAGTTCTTAAGCCTATCATACAATATTGTTGTATCTTGGACAAGATTCTTATAATATGGAGCTATATAATTCAGACTGCTATATTTTAAATATTTATGCATGTAATTTAATATAAAAATTATAAGTTATATAATATACTTTTTTTATAAAATTAAATTGAGCTTGTAAATAATTTTCTTTGTAAAACATATTTTCCTATTGAACTTGTAAATTTTTTTTATGTATTATATAGTTTATATAAAGTTATACATTTTGAACATTATTGTTTAAATAAAAATTTGAGTGAAAATTTTAAAATTACTAAAAGTAGTTTTGAGAGAGATTTTTTAATTAAATATACTTAGGAAGTGAAACAAAAAATATAAAAATAAGTTAAAAGGGCGTTTTTGTTCTGTCAACTCTAAATTATTTTTTTACGGGGACTTTATTATAAACAAAAATTTGAGTGAAAATTTTAAAATTACTAAAAGTAGTTTGAGAGAGATTTTTTAATTAAATATACTTAGGAAGTGAAACAAAAAATATAAAAATAAGTTAAAAGGGTGTTTTTGTTCTGTCAACATTAAATTATTTTTTTATGGGAAGTTTTGTTATAATAAACATAATTTAGGGGTCAAAATGTATAATAAAAATTTTATAATTTTGTAAAAGGTTTATTAGCGGTAAGATGGTCGCATGGTAAAACATATTCACAACTCTCTCCTCTTTCTCTCTCTCTCTCTAGGGTTTTGTTTTTCATCGATTGCACGAAAAATTCCCCAATTGGTCGTATCTATTCGATCGAAATGGTAAGCAAATGCGCGTTCCTGATTTCCAATTAGCTTATACGCTATTGTTGGCTTACCCATTTTGTATCTCGTGCTGTGATTTATCGAATGTTTTGGTTTAATTTTGTAGGAGTATGGAGGCGGAGATTTGGAAGCGAAAATTGACATGTTGCTGAATGTGGAGAAGCAGATGAGGCAAGTGGGTGATGTTGCAGGTACGAGGAAGTCCGTCACACCTCTTGAAATTCTTCTTCTCACACCTCAAACAATACCCCTCAGTTTCTCCCTCCAAGAAAGGCAAAGCCGGCGAAGGAGAGACGCCGCAGTTCAGTCCTCCCACCGCCAAAATACCCTCACCCAACCCCACCATCAAACCATTTCCCTTCTCTGTTCACTTCTTCGAGGAAAAAGTTTAAAGAAAGCAGGTGAAGTTCATGGTGGTATGGCCGACTCAAGGGTTTGAATGTGATTGTACGGCAGCACCCGCGGGAGAAGCAGCTGAGGATGTGGGTACAAATCCAAGAAAGGAAAACCCCGCTGGAAAAAACCCTTAAACCACCGTTTTCTCCCCATCATCAAACCCCACCCACACTCACATGGTGAAACCCTCTCACCTTCATTTCTTTTTTCTTGTGTTCATTTCTCACCCAAAAGAATAGAGTAAAGAAAACCAAGAACAGCAGGGGGGGGGAGACAGAGCGAGGAGGAGGCCTCAAATTATGGTATTGCGAAATGTTACTGCTGTTTGAACAATCCTTCTTGGCCCAATATTTTCTCATTGTTCATATATTGATAGATAAAGAAGGAATACTGGAATACTCTCTGTTGATGTCCTAAGTTTGCTCTCACTTCCTTGCTTGCAAATACTTTCTCCCTCCATCTTACATGTCATCTTTATCTTGCTTTCTAGTGCTTCTTTCATTTAATTTTTGCTTTGACAATCCTAATGTGTTTAACTTGCTCTATTATAATATCATATGGTCAGTAATTTTCTTCTACTTAAAATTAGAAAAATGTTACTAAGGATTGTTGGAACAGTTTACATCTGATTTGATGAATGTCTTCTTCTAGGTTTGGGATTACACTGGTTTTGGATATACAAGGTACAATACCAGAGACATTAACAAAGAAATACTAGGGTAAGCACAATTCTGCAGCTGTCTCCCTCTGTGATGAAACCTGTAATGTTCACAGATTATCTTGTTTGTGGTTTTCATTTAGGTGTGTTGTGGAGAATAAAGTGCTTCATAGATCTTTATTATCATGCTTACAGGTACTTAAATGTTGGAAAATGTTTGTTTTTTACATATATAAGAAAGCTAATAATTACAATGTCATGCATGGTTATGCCTCTATTGGTAACAGCAAGGAATAATATTTGAGAGAATGAAGAGAAGAAATGAAAAGGCAAAAAAGAAAAACAAAAATGAAGAATGCAGTGCTTATATTTCTGGTAAATAATTTAAATAAGGTAGCTTAATTGCCACACATCAGAACTAGAGCTGCATGTTTCTGGTGAGCAGAGATTTCCGCTTTTCTTATGACTTGTAACAATTAATTTTCAGAACCATGCTAATTCTTTTTGTGAATGATGAATTCTATTACATGAAGTTTTAATGGAAGCCACTTTTTCTTTTATGATGTTTGGTCCCCTTGACCTGTCCAAATCCAATTTTCATCCCTCTTTATCTTCTATAATTCAAGAACCAGCTTCAATTTCTGATGGTTTTAAGGACCTTCACAGTTTATCATTGTTGGTTATTACCACGAACAGTTCAGTCTCCTTTCCAAGTTGAATACATTCATCTTCTAATACCATATTGTGAGTGAGAGGGTGTTTCTGCTGTTTGAACAATCCTCAAATTAGGATTTCCTGTACAGTTTGGTCTTATGTAGACGTTATTCGAGATATTCCTGTATTTAGTCAGTTTGGGTAATATTGAAGCTGATGAGCTTCTGCTCAAATATTGTTTCATTTGGTAATTTACTGAGTTGTGGAGCTTTGTGAGTACATGTATCATGAATGATTATGCTACTCAAGATTGATTTATGATCAGCTACCCCCAAAACACTTTTATTGTATTTGTTTCTCGAAAATTGCAACTTGTTAATAGATCTGAAACTTATGCGAACCGATTCATTAGTTCATTGGTAGTGCTAGCTATTCTTTTGAGTGGATGGGTGGGCTGGTCCTCGTCCTACGTTTATCTTTTTAATGTTGTTCAAGGGTTGAAGGAGTATAATATTTTGGCATGGAGATTGGGTGGTATTAAGTTAAGCACTAGTAGCACAATGACATCGGGAGGAAAATAAATGGAACATAATTATTGCCAAAATCTTTTAGGTACCTTTGAGGACTTACCATGCTGGCGATCGACATAACAAAGCACGACGGTCTTGTTTATAAGAGTGTCACTTTTGGCTGTGTTTGTGTGTATGTAATGATTCATGTTGTTCTTAGTTGTATGATGCCCTTATAAGTTCATGATTGATGGTTGGTTAAGGCTTCGTCTTAACAACTACTTATCTTTTTTAAGCAATGCACTGGTTGTTCATATATATATATGTGTGTAGACATTTGCCACATCTAATGCATTTATCAACGTCTTTGTGTTAAAATGTTTCTGGACTACATAGGTAACCAAGCTTGTACACTCGTTTAAGGAAGGTTGGGAGGAATGATCCAAGAAGGCGGTAGAGCTTGAGGATTCATGAAGACTTCAGACGTAAGTTCTATTTGTAATTTATTTATCCAACAATGGCGAATGATGCACAGTACACTAATTCCTCTTGTGAACATGCAGTTTGGTTGTGGAATTTCAAAATTATCTGTTTGTCTTATGTCTTCATGCATGCTGGACGCGAATGGAAGGTGTATGAGGTGGCAAAGACGGTCTTTGAAAACAATGAAACAGAAACTAGAAAGTCTTTGCAAAGTGATAATGGTGGTAAAAAGTTGATCATTTTCTTGGCTTTCACTCTTCATTTCATCGATCAAGCATTCCTTTATATGTTTGCATTATTATCTTGAGTTCTTGATATTTATCATCTACATTATGGGGTTGTGATTTTCTTTTTATCTATGGCAAGTTTGTTCCCTTGATAAATAGTGTTGGATGCTTTTTTAGTGGTTTTCAATTACTTTACTACTGTGGTGTGGGTGTTTCTCATCTTGTTTAATTTGGTTGTGCTTTTATGTTATCTCATTCAAGTAAAACGATGTGTATTGTGTTCTTTGTGGTATATCAAGCTCTGACATTTTATTGTTGGGATGTCTGTAATTGTTTAGCATTTTAGGATTAGACTCTTGGTTCAATTGAAATTACATGAAACTTCTCATATTCTAATTTTGATTTGAACAGCCCAATTCACCTTCCAAATGAGATAAAACCATTTCAAAAGTAAAGAATTCCATGAAATATGTGTAGTGTTAATTAACACATAGGAACCAGAGGGTAACTTTTTTTTAAATTTTTGTTCATCTTTTGTTATCCTATCAAACTACTTTTGTTTTGTTTTCTTTTGCCAGTTACTATCAAACTACTTCCGTTTATATTATTTTTTAGTAATTTGACAAATAAATGTGATTTAGGAAGTCATAAGATTGAGACATGAATATGCACTAGCGTTATGTGATTGTTGCTTTAATTAACTGTGGAGTCGTTGAGGCATAATTTCATGCATTTTGAATTGCTTTGAAAGAGAGTTGGAATTGCTTTGGAAGAGAGTTGGAATATCTTTGCTTCTACTAAATCTTAGGATTCTTGTGAGATCATATTTGTTTGCTAAAACCCTATCCGATTGATCCTTATATCCCTAACATGGGACATGCATCCATTTTGAAAAATTCAAAGGCCCTTCCCCTTCCAGAAAAAAAAGAAAGAAAGAAAGAAAAGTAAGGAAAAGGAAATTACATCTACTCCGCTGGTTTAGGTCACTTAGTAACTGGGTAACTTCATCACAAATGTTGTTATTCACGTAAAACGGTGGCCGGAGCTATGAGTATGCAAAGCACTTTAGGTAAAACGTCTTTTGGTTGAGTAACCGGGTGCCTTCACCACAAGTGTTGTCATTCGCGTCAAAAGGCCAGAATGCGACGTTTTTTGGTTGAGTAACCGGGTGCCTTCACCACAAGTGTTGTCATTCGCGTCAAAAGACCGGAAAACGGCCCGGCCTAAAGAAGTCGCGGGCAAAAACAAAGGAAAAAAAAAAAGAAAATAAAAGCCGTGACTAAAGCAAAAGGGGAAGAAAAAAGAAAAAAAAAAAAATAGTGGCCAAAGAAAAGAAAGAAAAGCGGAATCTGTCCCGACTAGGTAGATGTGAGGAGATAAAAGGGTATTGTGCTAGCATCGAGGATGATAACACTTTGAAATCCATAGATTTTGTGGAAGCTTGATTGTCCTCCTCTATACTTGGCAAAACGAAGTGCTGTGATGTGATTGGCCTCTTACCCTCGTTATGATAAGTTAGCATTTGCATAATGTATTGCGGCGTTTGTGTTTTGAGATTATGTGCACATAGTATTTCATTCTGTTGGAGGCAATAACTTTAATGACATTGCGGCAGTCCTTTCTTTTCTTTATTGATTTATTAAAAAATTGTCACATTTCTGAGTGCTGAAAATTTTTGTGTGTAAAATCCTCTACTTTGGCATGCCTTTTCTTATGTGACTACTATTTTTGGTTGGGAGGAGGAGGAGATAGATTCTGGCCTTGTATTTATTGTAACAATATTCAAATTCTATATTATTATAGTTTTCTTTAATCTTAATGAATTATTCCCTTTAGATTGCCATCCCAGCAGGGTGAGGGTGCAAGTTCAGTATATAGCAGTAGTGCATCTTACATGACCGCCCCTTAAAAGGAAAATGTATGTGCTTGCATGTATGAGTTAAAGAAGCCTACCATGGTGCATATAGACAAGTATTATAAATTTTTCACTTCTAATCTATACTGGCCCATGAATGCGGTTTATCCAGGTATGTGAGGTTGGGAATCATTGTTAACTAATAATTGATAATAAAATCAGATTCCTTTTTTGTGTTCCATCTTCTGTTAAACTCTTTAATGAAGTTCATCAGATATCTTTCAGTTACATTTGCTACACTTGGTGAGAACACCAGATGATGTCCCTGGATGTGCTTCTTAGTGCTGGTGTTCCGTGGTGCAGGTGACTATTTATATGCTATCATATCATCTTTATCATTTGTCCCCTACACTCTTATGCAGAACCCATTCATTAGTTCATTGGTAGTGCGAGCTATTCTTTCGAGGGGCTAGGTGTGTTAGTGCTCTCCTGCATTTATCTTTTTATGCACTTGAAGTGTTGAAGGAGTAAAATTCAAGTCCATACTCGACAATAGATATTGGGTGGTATTGAGTTATGAGCTCACAGCAAGGTGTTTTAAATGAAAAAAAGATTACATCATGAGAAGAATATATGGAACATAAGTACTGTAAAAATCTTAGGTACCTTTGAGGACTTAGCATTCCGCTAGGGATTTTCTTATCCATTGAGAATCAACAGATATAATTAGATACCATCATTTGTTAATATTAGGTCTGTGAGCACTTTTTGTTGTTCTGCATCTTTAGTGATTTAATCTTTGATTGCATTGTAAGTCACTCTCTTAAATCAATGTTTTTCTTGACTACTGGTGCAAAAAGCTCGAGAATTTGTTGTCACTTCCCAAGAGCTTATCACTCGGGGTTCAGTCCTGGTAAGTCACTTGTACTGGCTTAATTCCTATCGATATTTATTGATCTATCTAGAGAAGTTATTTAATATCAATATCTGAAATTAAAGTGCTTATTCTGTTTATTCGATCTTATTGTTTTAGGATATTATTGTGGAGATGCTGCTGATATGGCTAATACTGAATCGTCGAGTGTTGCAAGAGAAGCTGCAATACATAGTGCAGCTATTAGGTGTCCTCCAATGGTGTCTCGCTTCCAGTTATCATATGATCTTGCAGTCTCGTTATGTTCTAGGTTTGTTTTCTTTTCTTATGTGTGATCCTCTTCTGGTATCACGCAGAAATGGTCTCTTGGAAATTTAGTATTTTACCAGCATTCCTTTTCTTGTTATGACCCTGTGCAAAAACCTAGTAAGATAATAATTATTATTTAAAATTGAAATATATGCAAATAATTGCTTCATTCATGTAATATATGACTTTTGATCACAATTGGAATGTGTCGCGCTGTAGAATGATGCATGTTAGTTGGAGCTAAATGAAGGTAATTTGGTGGATATCTCTAAGTCA
>NW_011628048.1:493313-495625 GCF_000512975.1 Sesamum indicum
CAAAACGAAGTGATGTGATTGGCCTCTTACCCTCGTTATGATAAGTTAGCATTTGCATAATGTATTGCGGCGTTTGTGTTTATCTTTTGTTTATTTACCTTGAGAGCCTGAAAAATGTAAAGGTTGATATGTGGTTTCAAATAAGTTCCATCAACCTTTGTCCTCAAATATTTTAGATTTTCAATCTGGCAGTTCTATGATTTGTATTCGCTTAGGGATAGTAAGTCGAGGATTATGTTGATGGATATGCGAGGGTGGGGTACAGCATTTCCGACTTCTGTTAAAAGAGTTCTAAATTTTGCTTGTACGTAGATCTGGTACAAGTTGGTTCAAAAGAATTATGAAGGGCTGTTCATTTTGTTTTTCCCTTCCCTCAATCTTTACTCGCTTCAATGAGCAGGCCATTCTTTCACGTACATAAAGCACTGGGCCCCTTAAAGCATTCCTTTGGTTATGAGCTTGGTTACATAAAAGATTGATGTGTGGCACGTAGAGTAAAATAGGATCAGAGCTTTATCCTACAATAAACCAGTTGCCTTGCAAGCCATTTAAAATGGGAGTCAGTTGTCCGGTACTTATCGTCACATGAGATGCACATTGGAGACTGATTGAGCAAACAACTGTAGAAGGGTCACTGGAACTATTGCACCTCCTTAAACTAAGATATAGTTTTCCTGTAATATGCACTTAGGATATCCACGTTTACTAGTATCCTTAAACTCCTGGTGTTTTAAAGATGCAACTTTTCATATTCTCTTGTGCCTTTTCATGGTAATTATATTATAACACTTTCACTTTGGAAGTGGGGTAACTTTTGTTCCTTTCTTTGCCTTCCACACAGATTTGAGATGTTTTCGTTATTTTTTCTTTTGTTTTTAAGCTGAACTAGGCAGTGGGTCGATGGTGGCTCCCTCAATATGCACATTGTTTCTCAATTTCAGAGCTTCAGTTAATGAACCAAACTCTTTCCTCTATTTCTTATGTGCAGGCAATGCTTTCTGGTGAACCGACTATTGTTGATGCTGCTGCTGCTCGCTGAAAGCTACAGTTACTAAGAACCCAAAAGCAATAATCCGATTATACAGTACAGGCGCATTTTATTTTGCTCTGGCTTACCCTGGATCTAATCTTCTTTCAATTGCCCAACTCTTCTCAGTAACTCATGTTTATCAAGCTTTTCATGGTGGTAGGAAGCTGCAGTTTCCTCTTCTCTACCTTTGGCGAAACGAAGTGTTTGGGCGGCCTCTTACCTGAGTCATTGCTTTATGTACTGGAACGTAAAGGCCCAGTTGCTTTTGCCGCAGCAATGGTTTCTGATTCTGACACTCCTGAGATTATTTGGACACACAAGATGCGAGCAGAAAATCTGATCCGTCAGGTAGCCCTGAATCTCCAACTGGAGTTTGCTACTTCTCTTTCACCCCAAGCATCTTTTGTTAACATTTAGTATTTACATTCTAAAACATGGTGGTACTTGAGTCATCCTCAATGCAAATAAGTGCTGCATTTAACTCTCAGTTTTATTTGATTAGGTTCTTCAGCATCTTGGTGATTTCCCTCAGAAATTGTCACAGCATTGTCATTCCTTATATGACTATGCTCCAGTGTCACCAGTGACATCCAGAGCTGAAAGATGAAATGTTGTGTCATCGTTATTATCTTCGAAACTTATGTGATGAAATTAGATTTCCTAATTGGCCTATTGTTGAACATGTTGAGTTTTTGCAATCATTGCTAGTAATGTGGAGAGAAGAGTTAACTCGAAGGCCAATGGACCTTTCTGAAGAAGAAGCTTGCAAGATACTAGAGATTTCCATTGATGAAGTATCCAGAGACGACGCCCCTAAGAAACCAAGTTTTGAGTCAGTTGAGGAGATACCTGATATATCAAAGCAGATTGAGTATATTGATGAGGAAAAGCTCAAGAGACAGTATAGGAAACTTGCAATGAAGTATCATTCAGACAAAAATCCTAAAGGGAGGGAGAAGTTTCTGGCAGTGCTTGCAGGTATGCCAAATTCCTTGATCCTGTGTGAGGATCTGTCGTTACTCATAAAAAACGGAGACTATATGATTAAGCTTGAGAAAAAAAAACAGAACATATAGACAATGGATCTTATAAGCTGCCAGATCTTATTTCAAATGAGTTAGTCGACTTGTTTAGACGCCGTTTTCACAATTAAGCTGTTTATTTGACTGGTAGAAAGTGCTCTAAAGGTATTTATGCTGTCAAGATGAACCAAATGCTTTTTTACACATATAAATGGATATCGGTATTGGTTTTAAATATATCTTGGAACTAGGAAGGACAC
>NW_011628048.1:495893-498756 GCF_000512975.1 Sesamum indicum
GTTGAACCCTACGTATGAGGGTTTTTATGAGGCATGTCTTTGGCCGGAATGCAATCCTCTTTAATTGGTTGTATTTCTTCATATTTGAGTTCCATGTTTCATATTTTCTTTTTAGTGATCTACTGCTTTCTTATTCCTCTCCCTTAGGTGACCGTGCAAGGATTGCAAGGTCCCCAAGGTTGGAGGTTGTTGCTTCTCGTAAAGGGCCAGTGTATTCTATATAGGCGATATGGGAATGTATTGATGCCATTCAAATATGCTGGATATCCTATGCTCTTAAGTGCTATTACAGTGGACAAGGATGATAACAATTTTCTTTCCCCTGATCAAGCACATCTTCTAGCTGCATCCTCGGAGCTTGTTTGGTTGATGTAAATTCATCATCTGCCTTTAATTTCCATATCATTCTTCTTTAGATAAGTACTTTGTAAATGTACTTTTGCTTATGCTATTTCCACATATTTAACTATCAGGTGCGAGTCTTCATCATTGAATGGTGAAGAGCTTGTGAGAGATGGTGGAATACCTCTTCTTGCAACCCTCCTTTCCTGTTGCATGTGTGTGGTCCAACAACTCCTGCCACTAAACCGTCCACCACTATTGTCGCTAACGTAATGCGAACCTTTCCAGTTTTGGGTCAGTTTGAAAGTGCGAGAACTGAGATGCTCGAATTTTCAGGATTAGTTGATGACATTGTTCATTGCACTGCACTTGAGCTTGTTCCTGCTGCTATTGATGCTGCCCTGCAGACCATTGCTCACCTTTCTATCTCCTTCGAAATTCAAAATGCCCTTCGGAAGGCTGGTGTACTGTGGTAAGATAGATCATTATATTGTTATGATTATGCTTTCATCAGTTTTCTAGCATGAGATTCTAGTTTCTGGAAGTTCGCAGAACACTACTATTTCTGTTATGGATTTCTGGACCGTCCTTTTATATTTATCGCTTAACCTGGTTCCAAGTGACATATTGCTTAGTGACTTAGTTTCTATTCGTTCATTACTTTTCACTCTTTTGCCCGTATAATTCTTCGTAGCTCATATATGGATATTGAATAATGAAATTACCCATATTGGTCTATTTATAATGCTCTTTGTGCTCATGTGGATGACTTTGTTGCTGGCATTTTCTGTGTCTGTCTGAGCTTGTATAGAAAACTTCTTTGCTTGTGAAGGTGGTCATATTTTTATTTTTTTAAATTGAAGAAAATGTTGGAACTCTAGTGTTGAAGATGCTTTGTGGTGACTATTCTTTGAATGCCAGAATATACTTTTTCTACGTGAAGTGTGAAAACTTAAGCTTTATGAACAATTTGAATTTTGAAGCCACTGCATCAGCTGGCACATGACTGTTACATCTTACAAAAACCACTCCGATGTTTCTCAAAAAACTGCCGTACCTTGATGTTATAGTTTTCTCTTGTGGTCTGTTACTTGAATCGAGGTCCATTTACAAACTTGAGGGTTCATAGAGTTAATGTTTATTTGTTCGGTACCTTTTGTCGAGTCAATTTGCTTGCAAAGAGAGTCCAACTTTTATTTTAAAATTGAACAAAATCTTGGAACTATTGTGTTGAAGGTACTTTATGGTGACTATTCTTTGAAAGACAAAATTTCTTTATTCTATGGCACTGTGGAAGTTTATGGTTTATGAACATTGTGAACTTGAAGGTCTCTGCATCAGCTGCTATGTGCCTGTTATATCTTAAAAACCACTCCACTGTTGCAAACTACTTTATCGTGATGTTATGGTCTTTCTCAGGTGGATTTTTTTTTTTGAATCCAGGTCCATTTCAGAAACTTGTGGTTTTATAGGGTCACTTTTTGTTTATTCAGGTACCTTATACCATTGTTGCTCCAATATGATTCGACGGCAGAGGAATCAGATAAGACAGATGTACATGGTGTTGGAATCAGATAAGACAGATTTTGCATTTTGACAAAGAAAAAACGTATTGGGTGCTACTTGAGCATTTCCTCATCTTCCTGCTTCAGTATCTGCATATTTTCTTTGAATGTTGTGAAACTCAGAGCACTATAACGGGGCAGGCTTCTTAACATACCTTTTCTGATATGTAGGCAATATTTGCTTCTTCTTCTTTTGTAAGTACTTTGTTGGTTCTATTAGAAGTAGATAATTGGGGGAAAAAAGAGAGGAAAGCAATATGTTCTACATGTTTGTGTTATTAAAAGTTTTCAAATTGGCTTTAACTACTTGGTATGTAGTTGTCATGAAGATTCTATAACTGATCAAGTTTCATTTTTTTTTTCTTTTCCCGATTTACTTGTTTACTAGCAAATCCGGGTGGTTTGGTGGCATGGATGTATTCTGGACGTTCTGCATTTAAATTTAGAGAACTTAATTTTCTTTGAACTGTCTTTTGCACTGGACATAGTATTTAATTCAAAGAATCTCTTGCAGCTCAACTATTGGTTCTTTAAGGGAAGAGGTTATTTGTTTGCATCTAATAGAGTATCTTCTTCCGTATATCTATCTTGTCTGATCAAAGAAATTTGGTGTTGGGCCTTAAAACCTATACCCTTCCTATCTATGACTAGTTGTGAAGTTTCCATGCATTTCTTATGTTTGATATGCGAACCTATTTGCACATTTTCCTCCTCCCCACCCCATAAAAAAAACAAAAAAAGCAAAAAAAGAAGCTTTTGCACCAGAAGTTCTTTTCACGAGCCTGAAGGTTTTATTTTTTGCATAATGATTAAGAAAAGGGTATCTATTATGTGCAAGCTATAATTCTAATCTATATATAGGTTGTCTTTCTGATAATAATTGGGGTGTGGGTGTTACTTTCCATAACTATCTAGATTGAAAATGTTTTAAACACATATACTGTAGTTCCAAGTGA
>NW_011628048.1:499140-517018 GCF_000512975.1 Sesamum indicum
TGCTTATTTTATTACAGTTGCTTCACTCATCTCCCAGCTGCCGTGAAGGAGCTTTGCATGTTCTCTATGCCTTGGCAAGCACGCCGGAGCTAGCTTGGGCAGCTGCAAAGCATGGAGGGTTGGTTTTCATTCTTGAAGTTCTCTTGCCAATACAAGGTATGCTGATCTCATAGATAGCGGTTTCTTAAGAATTCTATCTTGCGCTCTAAAATGGAAATTTTGTGTAGAAGAGATTCCGTTGCAGCAAAGAGCCGCAGCAGCTTCGCTACTAGGGAAGCTTGTTGGCCAGACTATGCATGGGCCTAGAGTGGCGATAAGTCTGGCAAGATTTCTGCCTGATTTCCTTGTCTCGGTAATCAGGGATGGTCCTGGTGAAGCAGTTGTGATTGCTCTTGAACAAACAACAAAACTCCTGAACTAGTCTGGACTCCAGCAATGGCTGCATCGTTGTCTGCACAAATAGCAACTATGGCTTCGGATCTGTACCGTGAACAGGTGAAAGGGTGTGTTGTTGATTGGGATGTACCTGAGCAGGCCTCTGGCCAACAGGAGATGGGAAATGAACCTCAGGTATAACTGCTGTGTGCTGCAGATGTACTCTTTTGTTTTTGATTGATTACATGGATGTTCTAAAGAACGCTAATTCTGTTTAATGACTTACATCATGTATTGCTGTCTAGGTTGGAGGGATCTATGTTAGGTTATTCCTGAAAGATCCCAAGTTTCCACTTAGAAATCCCAAGAGATTTCTTGAAGGGCTGTTGGATCAGTACCTTACATCCGTTGCCGCCTTTTTCATCTCCCCTGTATAAGTCGACGTCTTAACCTGACTTCCTGAGCTCAGTTGAATATGATGGCCAAGCTGTTGACACTGAACTTCCTCTACTTCTTTCTGCTGCCCCGGTCTCTTTACTCAGGATGTACCCCGCTCTTGCAGATCATGTTGGATATCTTGGTTATGTGCCCAAACTTGTGTCTGCAGTAGCCCATGGAGCAAGCAGAGAAACAATAGCTTCAGAAACCTATGTATCTGAGGATGGTTCGTCGCAACAAAATTCACAAGCTCCTCCGGAGCGAGTTCGCCTTAATAGTTTACGTGTTCTACATTAGCTTGCAGGTAGCACCACCTGTGCAGAAGCTATGGCAGCCACTAGTATTGGGACACCCCAGATATGCTGTGGTTTTAAGCAGCCCCCCTTTTTTCCCCTCCAAGAAAATATCATACAAAAGATGTGTTTATCTGATTAAACATCTGTTGCTAAGTTTGGTATTGTTCTGATGAGCTTTTTCTTCAGGTAGTTCCACTTCTGATGAAAGCGATTGGTTGGCAAGGTGGAAGCATCTTAGCTCTTGAAACCTTAAAGCGTGTTGTAGTTGCAGGGAATCGAGCAAGAGATGCACTTGTTGCACAGGGTCTCAAGTGAGCATCAATATCTCTTTAGACCCTAAGTTGTAGAATTGTTATGCATGTGAAATGTGCAGATGTGGTTAATGAAACAACAATGCGCATAAATTCATCTGTGTTTTCATGATAAATTTTCTAAACTAGGTGCATAAGTAATGCAAATCATGCAATTAGTATTTATTAGATACAAAGTAATTTTCGGCCCACAACGTGCAATTATCTGTCACCTGGGCTAAGATATGGGTGGGTGATTGAGTCTGTTTTTAGAATATTATTGGGATATGCATCCTGATAAAACTACTGTTGCATGTTCTCTGTGTCATGCAATAGTAACATGGCATATAATTGTTGTAGGGTTGGTCTTGTGGAAGTTCTTCTTGGCCTTCTTGACTGGCGAGCTGGGGGAAGAAATGGGCTTTGTTCACAGATGAACTGGAATGAGTCAGAAGCAGCAATTGGCCGGGTTCTTCAAATTGAGGTCTGTACCATATCATGATTTGTGTGAACACATACTGCCTTTTCTGCATGGTGGTTTGGAAAATTCAGATGGTGCCTTTAGATTAAATGATAAATGGCTTTATATCCAAGTATAGAACATTTGCAATGAACTAACATAAAATGCCAGACCAACCTTGTGGGACAGAAGTGGTGCATAATTAGCAAAAGAAATTATGTTCTGAATTCATATGATAAGTTGCTCAAGGTGGTCTGAGTTCCATTTTTTTTAATTTCTCCAGAAATATATTTGTGTTTATAATCTCTTTGTGGTCATAATCCCTTTGCTGTGGGATCTTCCATGTTTCCTTCAAAAGGACAAGGAAAAACAATATGCACACCAAAATGAAAAGCTCTAAAAGGATTAGTAGTTTACAAGTCCTTGTTAAAAGCTTTTCTTGAGGTATTGTGATTGTTTCGTGAGTTTTTTGATTAGCATGCGAGAATACTAAGTGAATAATGATTTATTTAGGCTTAAGAAAATTAAAGCTGCTGATAAGATTTCTGTATCTTCGTTTCACATGTATCTTTGATCTGCTTTGCACTGTAGATGCAGGCTTATTAAGGAGTTCTTCCATACTCTCGCATAGGATGGGCAGGATAAGGTCAGCTAATAGTGGGGTCTAGTTTTGGTCTAGGTAATAGAACCGCCAGGATAATAGATCATATGCTCTGAATTTGTGGGTTGATCATGCATAGTGCATGAGTTTTAATGCATTTAGTGGGTAATGTTGTGACACTGCAGATTATCAGGAAACATGGAGTGTAAATGAATTTTTGAAAAGCATGAATTGTTCTGAAATAATTTACATGCTAAATGTATGTGATACATGAATTAAATATTGAAATGCATATATTTTTTTTAAACTAGTTTGCACACCAAGTATATGTGAAACACAATTGACAGATATGATGGTTTTTAGAATTCAATGGATCTTTTAGTAATTTAATATTCAGAAAAAGATGTCATATTTTGTTGTAACGAATCTTCGAATAGACGTTATTGATGATATTCTTTTTTTTTTAGTCAGTTTGGGTAAGATTGAAAGTGATGAGCTCCTGCTCAAGTATCGTTTCATTTGGTAATTTACTGTGAAGCTTTGTGAGTACATGTATCATGAATGATTATGCTACTCAAGATCGGTTTATGATCAGCTACCCCCAAAACCCTTCTATTGTATTTGGTCTCTGAAATATGCAACATGTTAATAGATTAGATCTGAAACTTTGAAATAATTAAGCAGGCTGTTCAATTTGAGAATTGGAGTTCATTGGGTTTAGGCCTTGAATACCATCCTTTTGCCTATACCTGTGTATCATCCAGAATGGTACCGTGATGCCAATCAGGATCACCATGAACTCTGTGCTTCCTATCTCCATCATGTCATCTGTACATTGTACTGACTTGTATTGAACTACTCTAGCTCTTTGCGGAACTTGGGGATCTGAATTAATACATTATTCAATTTCTATAGGCAGTTGCTCATCATCTTGTAATAAAAATTATTGGAGGTTTTCGCTGGTTTTACTCAATCCAGGCTTAAAACTCATCAGCTAAACTTAAGCAAGCTAGTGAAACATAATATCAAGTTGAAGTTAGTGTCATTTTGTCTCTTTGCTTAACAGATGATCCGGTAGTTGTGGTTTGTCATATTTCATCTATTCTGTCTATTTTAACCATTTATGTGTCATGATTGCCTGCAAATTGTGGTCTCCTAGAAATCTTGCAATCTCTTGAAACTCAAACAATACAAATAGACTTTGTTTGTAGTTTTTTTGTTTAAAATTTATGGGGCAATAATTTTGCGTTTGAACTTTTTTTTGCACCAATCTCTGATGCGTGCTAGATGGTCTAGATGGTTTGATTTCCATACAGGCAACGAAGAAAATTACACCGCCAAACTTGCGAAAGACTTTCAGGCATATTTGAACGTCTGCTTAGAGGGAGACAGCGAGTATTCCTTTTGTTCCCCAAGCCATCTTCCTTCTAGGTAATATATTCTATGGGTTAGGATGCTATCCAAATGAGTTCGACTCTGGAATTTTCTTTTGTTTGTGGTTTCGGTAATGACAAAACTATGGACAATATTTTATAGTTTGTGAAATTTGCATTGACTGGTGGACCATTTACATAATCTCATACCACTTTCTATGTTAAACTATATTGTTAGGATGTGGCTTAGATTTTGAAACTACTATCTCCTGCAGCTACTCAGCAGGCGATGCAGATATAAGAGTCCGATACAGTGAGCTCGTCTTGTGAATCTAGGAGGTACACCAATTAAGGAATTTTAACGTTTGTGGTAAATGTAATTTGAAAATGACAAACATATAATAAACCATCTTTTCATCAACAGGCCATTGTAAATTTGGTTTAGCATGAAATTGAAATGAGATTCACTATTTGCGGACTATACATAGTGTTTGTAACTTTGTAAAAGTACTTGCATTTGTGGTTTCTCATCCAACATATGTTATGGTACCCATCGCATGTGCAACTTCATCAAATTTGTCCTGTCGCTCACTCGCTCTCTAATTTATAGGTCTTTCTATTTCTTTCATTTTTGTCTTCCATCTTTTTAAACTCTTCCAATGAAGTTCATCACATAATTTTTTTTCAGTTGCATTTGCTACACTTGGTGATGTTCCCGGAAGTGCTTTAGTATTGGTGTTCCGTGGTGCAGGTGACTATTCATATGCTATCATATCATTTTTATCATTTGTCCCCTAATGTTGTGTTGTTGGGTTCTCATTTTCTTGGATTTTTGACTAATTGGAGCGTATTTCTTCATTGTTTTTGCTGCTCTGATTAATTTATCTAGTAATAATAGCGTTTGTGTTCTACCACCTTGCATATTGGCTTCTTCGCTGCTGAAACTCTTTTATTGTTCTCCATTTTCAACTTTCTTGTTCACAGCATATATAGACAACTAAGATATTGTAGAACTCTTGTAAAGCTAATTTACTCTTGTGGTAGAGATTGTGTTCTTGCTTGAGTCCATGTTGAAGTGACTTCCTCCTCGCTTATACAACACTTTGACAGCATAAGAATTGGCGGGTGATTAATACAGTTGTTGAACAAAACCTTCCAGCCAAAAGGTGAGAATAAACCCGTCCTCATACACTCTCATTTATTATTTAAAAAGGTATCAATAAAATATAAGTAATGTTCACACTTTTATTATAGTATAATATAATAATATATCTAACTGTAAATGAAAAGCATACTAAGTTATTGTATATATTATAAATTTTTGTGAATGATTTGATATTATATTTCTTCATTTATGAATGTCGTAAATAATTTTATAATTATTTTTTAATTTTTAATTTATTTGCATAGGATAATGGAGATAGTATTTGTCGTTTTTCATATTTCTTCTTTTTTTTTGTGATGACAATTATATCTCTTTCTTATAATAATAGATTGTTAAATTATGTATAGAACTTTGTAATTAGTTAATTTATGTAAAATCAAGTTAGTAGTTGAATTCTAACTTGGATGTTATATGATAATTGGATTTCAATGGAAATGGTTTATAAGCAAATTATATTGCATAATAATAATTATTTATGATTTATTATATATTAAAAATTATTTGTAATGAGAAAGTCACCATTATTTCATTTATTTTATATTTGTTTCACTTGTTAATTAAATTTCTTATTTTATTTGTCATGTTGTGGGAAAAAAATATTTTAAAATTAATGGAACGAATTGGAGTGCTACAAATTAAAATTTTAGTTCATTATTTAATTTAAAGATCAATTAAGAATTTAATGATTTAGAAGTTATATATTGTTAGTAAAACTATTAAGTAGACTAAATATTTTAATGCAGTATATATGTTAAGTAGTAAGATATCAATTATCTATAGGCTTGTTACACACACATACACACAGATATATATATAATTATATTTGTTGTCATTATTTATGATTTTGATGATTTTGAATTTTAATGTTTATAAATTTTTACAAATTTGGTTTGAAATTTGACCAAATTCGTAAGAATTTGTAAACGATAAAGATAAAAAAATCACGTCAATGGCTAAATGGATCAAAATTAATCTTATATGTAAATATTTGGAACCACGTTACCAAGGCATTTATTTGTACTTTTTGAATTTTATAATAATTGTTTTTAAAGAAATTGTCTACATGCATATTATATTATACAATTATTTTTTTTATATTATATATAATTTACTATAGAAACAAAAAATATTTATTTGCATACATAGAATAAAAAATTGAATTAACTGTACATAAATTGTTTATAATTATATTAGTATTTTGTGATTTATTATATTTTACTAATAATATTTTCATATTACTATATTGTTATATATAAGGTAAATTATATTTATGGTCCCTTTGTTTTATTCTTTGTGTACCAATGTTATAGGGCAAATTAAATATTTTTTGTTCTTAATGATCATATTACTATATTGTTATATATAAGGTAAATTATATTTATGGTCCCTTTGTTTTATTCTTTGTGTACCAATGTTATAGGGCAAATTAAATATTTTTTGTTCTTAATGTTGTCGTATAATAGGATTTTTAAAGAATCTATATGCCTTTTATAATTATTGTTATATCATTTATGAATTACCTTTATCTCATATTATTATATAGATATTTATTCGCTTTATTAGACAATAAAAAAAGAAAAAAATTAAATTTATTGTACAAAATAAATAATAGTCCATACGGTTATTATATTAGTAATTATAATTGAATTTATTGATTTATAATTCTCATGTAGGGTTAGGAGTTAGGATATAAAATGATGGTCTTATAACTGATAGTAGAAAATTAGAATTGCGTCATTTAATAAATATTTTTGGGAATATGTCATATATATATATAGGATGATTTTATATTATTATACTTTTATTGGTATAAGTGTAAAATTTTTTATCAATATTTTTTGATCAATTCCTAACGAAAAAGGATTAAGCCTAAAATAATGAAAGTTTCAGTGTGTGTAATTTAGAACTTTTTGGAGGAAAATGTAATTTTTTATTTTTAAGTTAATTCTATGTTTATTCGTTAATTATGTCAAGTTAGTTGCTTATTTTGTTAATAAAGCTTTAATGGCAATTTAGCTATTTCTTTAATTAATTTTGTTAGTTCATAATAATAATTAGTTAATTTTTATGGACTAGTCGTCATGTACATAATTAGCATAATGTTTATAAATTTTTATAGATTTAGTTTGAAATTTGACTAATTCTGTAAGAATTTGTAAACATTAGAGATCAAAAATCATATTATATAAAATACAGTAGTTTGTGGTATATAAAAGAAAAAGTCAAAAATAATTTATATATAAATATTTGAACCACGTGACCGTAGCATTTATTTTTACTTGTACTTCTTGTTCCTTGTTTTGTCATTTTTCTTTTAATTGATTTTGTTAATTTATTATGTGGGTGGTTATTTTTTTGTACTAGTTGTTTTAATATTTCTACGTACATATAATAAATAAATTTTATAATTTAAAATTTAATAATTTGTTAGGTAGTGATCTTAATAATTAAATGATATCTTTGTGTTAATTTTTAATAGAGAAAAAGTTATTCATGTTTCTAATTTATATGTAAGCTAATATTATTACTTTAAATTTTTATTTTGAATAACATCAAAAATTAAAAAAAAAACTAATTTATTATTTATATTAAGATAAAACTTTAATTTATTTAAAAATTATAATATATTGCAGGGTTTATTATTAATGTATATAACCAAACATTACGAACATATCCTTGCGTTGAATGTTTCGCAATACAATTAGTAAATAGAAATTAATTTTTAATTTATTTGAAGATAAAATCTTATTTTATTTATTAGAATTTGTGGTAAATACGTATTAAAATTACAAAGTTCTCTAATTTTTTATTTCTCTAAGTTTTTTATTTCTTAATTGTCAAAGTTCATTAAAATATTTTCAATAATAATTTAATTCAAGTAAAAGTTTTAGCTCAAATTCTATTAAAAAGTTTATTTATTTCCTATTAAAATGAATAATTTGAAAATAGGAGTAAGAATATTCCATGTGTTTCAATTTTTTATTAAATTATGAGTAAAAAGAATATTTATCTGGTTAGACAGTGGTCTTAAAAATTAAATTTTATAAAAATATAATTTTAATTGTATATTATTAAGTTTTGAAATTACACTTATATGTTCTGACAAAATTTTCATTTATAATTTACCTTTTTTCGATATGATTTAATTTGCGATTACATAAAATTTGGATATTGTTACTCATTTATCGTTTTCATGTATATTTTTGTATTTACATAGATGAATATAGGCTATGTATATGGGGTGGAGTTAATATTATTATTATATATTTCTTCTTATAAGTACAAAAATATTACATAACAAATGTTGATTGAGGGGGTAATAATTAAAATTTGGTGTAATTTTTGTGCTATTGTCAAAATTTTTTGTCAAATTCTTAACAAAGAGGGTCAGATGAAAATAGTGAATTTTTTGTACGTGTAATTTTAGAATATTTTTTTTTTTGAAAAAAAAGTGTAATTACCTAGTGAAGTAACTCTATGTTAATCATTTTTCAGTTGTCTTACATTAATCGTATCATATTATATTATTTAAAATTTCCTTATTTTGTTATTATACTAGATTTAGTGGTCACTTATATATTTTGATGAGTAGATTTCTTTTGATTCCGATCTAATTATTTTTATGAGCAGATCTCTTTAATATTTAGTAAAAATGCCTCTATCAAATATGAAAAATCAGAGAAATTAATATTTTATATTTATTATTTCTCATCACTCCTACTATGATAAAATCATGGATTAATACTTCTGAATTTTTTACAACCCCAATATTAATAGTATTCTGAATGGGCATTTATGTAAGTTAATATTATTATTTTGGTTTCAAATTTTGATTATAATTTATTTTATTTTGTATTATGTCGAACAAAAATAATAATTTTAAAAAATTAACTTATTATTTATATTAAAATAATGCTCTTAAGACAAAATTACTTTTAAAAACTAAATTTATTTATTATAATTTGGTCAAGTTTATTAAAAAAAATAATGTTAATTAAATTATATAATTTTATTTTAAAAAGTTATTTATTATTATTTGGGGTACATATTTATTAAAAAATTTTATTATTTATGTATAATAATAATTTATTAAGATATTTTCAAAATAAATAATAATTAAATTAAAAATAATAATAAGAAGTAATTAAAAATTATTTTTATGTCTTTGTAGTTTATTGTTACTTTATTATTTATATTAATATGAATAATTTGAAAATGGGATAATTTTATATTGGGTGTTTTGCCCCTCAGGTAAGTCTTGCCGTTAAGTTTGTTCTAGATTTTTTTTTTGTCCTTTTTTTTATTTCTTGTATAAATGTCTTGATCTCTAAAATAATGTTTTGTTTGAATAACTACTAAAAGTAAACATTATCTTCATAAATTAAAAAATATAATAAACATCTTATATGTATATTATTTTTTTTACACTGTTGATTATAAAATATATAGTTATGTCCACAAATATGAAATTTAAACAAAATATAGCTTATGAAATTCTTTTGAAAACAAAGTATTACCAACAAATAATTATTCAGGACTTTCATCGAGCTATTGAAGAATATTATATGGATTTATTTCAAAATTGATAGTATAGCCAAATTGACAAGATTTTTCAAATATTTAGGAAAAAATAAGTATAACAAAACCCATTGATGGGATTGTATATTTAACTTAATTTCTTCTTTTTTTCTTTATTGTATGTATTCTAAAAATTAAAATTAATTATTTAGAATTAAGAATAATTTGTTTACAAAATTAAACTTAAAACTAAATAATAATAGGACTTTTAAAAAGAATCTGCATGCATTTTATAAAGATATTTGTTGTAGTATTTATGAATTATCATTATAATCTTTCATATTATTAGATATATATTTATTCGTTTTATTAGGCAATAAAAAAAAGAAAAAATTGAATTTATTGTATAAAAAAATAAATAGTCCATGTTTTAGATATATAATTATCATGTAAAATTAGGAGTTTGGACATAAAATGCTGACCTTAGAACTGATCTTAAAATTTAGAATTATATCACTAAGTTAATATTTTTAGTCTTATATGTATTATATATTTTTATATTTATAAGTGTAAAATTAAAATTTTATCAATATTATTAGACAATTCCTAATAGATCAAGTGTGAAAGTTTTGAATGGTGTGTATAATTTTAAAATTTTATGGAAGAAAATGTAATTTTTTTTTAAAGTTAATATTGCTTATTATTATGTGGTTAATTACTATTTAATTTTTAAGAACTAGTCATCGTGTACATAGGGTTAATTACTATTTAATTTTTAAGAACTAGTCATCGTGTACATAGTAAACATTATAAAATTGAATTAAAAGAGAAAAAATCACTAATGAAATCCTGTAATGAATTTCTTTATATATTTGTACTTAACTCGTAATTATATTTTAAATTACAATTAGCATATTTTAATTTTATGTACCAACAATAATAATATTCAAAATAAAATTAATTGAAGTTAATATTGTTGTTTTAAATAGAAATTTAATAATATTTTATATTATTTGTATTTGAAAAAATTGTATTACTTCAAATCTTATAAATTTTATATTCACCTCAAGATATATAGTACTATAAAAATGTGGAAGATATATTTTATATTTCTTCCTTATAAATGTTCACGGATAAGTAATTTTATAATTAATTTATTTACATAGGTTAATTGAGATAAAATTATAGTGGAATAGTTTAATAAATCAAAATTATAATAGAATACTTATTTAATAAATATTTAAGTACATTAGACAAATCAAAACATAGCGATGGGCAACGGCAAGGGCAGGGCGATCGATGATGGAGAAATGGTGAAAAAGAATAATTTAATAAATAAAAAAATTACTAAATTATGTTAAAATAATAATTTACTAGTTTTAACAAAAATTGTATAAAATACAAAATTATTTTAAATTATAATTTATTAACTTTAATAAACTTTAGTTATACATAAAAAATAGAGGATAATATACTTACACGAAAATTTTAATTTAAAAATTCTTTGTATTTTAAAATTTATTAATTAATAAGTAATATGTTACTTTTAGTTTGAAGACTTTAAACATTAAAAAGTGCAATGTTATGAATTTAGTTTTAAATTAAAAATTTGTATGAAAAGTATATGGTGGTTTTAAATTAAAAATTTGTATGAAAAGTATATGGTGTTATATTGCTCTTACCCAAGATATTACTCTGACATCCTGCTAAAGTTTGGTAATTACATAAATAAATGCCGAGGGATTATGATCCGATTATGATCCATGAAAAATTAAATAAATATTTGACCAAGTTAATATGGTTATTTTGAAATTTTTAAAATTTTTTTGGCTGACATGAGTTTTTCCGGATCGAAAAATGGGTGATAGGATATCAGTGTAATGAAGTTGACATATTTTTATGGGTGTATGTATGCATAATTATGCAAAGATAAGAGTAATTAGTACAATTACACTATAGGTAAGGTGGTGTAAATGTAACTACCCTTAATTGTTAATGAAACTTAATTGTTAATGAAATAAAAATAAACATAGAATTGTACTTTTATGTGCCTACATTTGTTTGGTTATTAATTACGATTTTTTATTTCATACTGAGTAGCGACCTAAAAAATGAAATATTATTCATTCTATGGACAAATTATATTGACGATGTCTAGGGTTAGGTTTAATTATACAAACGCATCTCACGGATATATTTCTTCCTTATAAATGTTTATGGATAAGTAATTTTATAATTAATTTATTTACATAGGTTAATTGAGATAAAATCATAATAGAATAATTTATCATATTTCATGTTACTTTTATTTTTAACAATTATACCTTTTTTCATATTATACTAGATTATTAGATTATGTGTAGTAATTTAATTAATTTATGTTCAAATTATTAGTTAGATTTCAACTTAGATGTATTATGATAATAGGATTCTAACAGTTTGTACTTATATTATATTCTCATTAGTTATAATTTATTATATTTCAGAAATTATTATTTGTAATGAAAAAGTTACAACTATTTCATTTATCTTATAATTTCATAAATTAAATAATTAAATTTTATTTATCTTGTAACATCCAAAAGATTCACTAAAGATCTCAACGAGCACTGGCTACATAAGTGTATTGGTTCTAATAGTTTAACCTATTCCATCAAGTATTAGACATGTCAAATTCTGTTTCTTGTTAATGATCTCCATCGATCAATTCTTCATTTTAGGTATTACTCGAGAACAACGTCAAATCATTCATCAGATCGATAATCTGAGCAGGCTCCTACATGAATATTATGGGAAAAAAGCTCTCATCAAGGACGAATAAATAGCACATGACTCTTTGGTTGTCTCCAGTATTGGAATCCTATTGCTCAGAACCGCCGTCTCAAAATGTGGTTGCTGCTTTATTGTGCTTACTCTTCCAATTAATTAAAAACACACGTTTTTCTTCCGGAACAAGTATTTTATTTTATATGGTCAAATTATTTAAATTATCACAATTTGCTTTCTAAAATTTTGGAATTTCTCACTTTGTCATTCGACTTAGGGCCGTTCACTTGGGATTATTAATTCAATAAAAGCTTGTTTCTTGTTTACTTTGAGTGTTGGGGCCTGGGCTTGTGTCCCAAGCGTGGCACTATTATTATTTGGACTCAATTAATGACCAACAGAGGGGGTATATTTATCAAATCTAGTTTCTAGATCTGCCAATATGTGGGTATTATCTTATTCGAATTTAGACTCCTTAAATATTCATTTATATTATTTATATGTTTTACTCAAATTCTACCCGTATAATATTCATTGTGTTTTAAGTCATTCTATACCTAAAATAATTGGATCTGATATGACTCTTATGTTACATATTAAAATAGATGAAATTATAATTTTCAAAATAAAAAATGAGAGAATTTTTATAAACATTAATATATCAATAACTATTTGAAATTGAATTATTAATTGGCTTGAAATTATTTTAATAAATATTTACCACATTCTACTAATAAAATCAATTTTTAAAAAATAAAATTAGAGAACTTTTATCTTCAAATGAATAAAAAATCAAAGTCAATTTTTATTAAATATTTTAACATATGTTAACAACATTACTAAATTTTATCAGATAAAACTATGTTTATATAATCTAAATAATTAATATGTTATTGTGTTATGATTATAATATTTAATTATTAGAACCACTATCTAGATATTCAATAGACAAAACACTCCCTATGTTCTAAAATAGGCAAAATACTCCCTATGCCTAATAAATTATATAGTAATTAACCACATAATAATAAGCAACATTAACTTAAAAATGACTTTCTTCAAAGAGTTCTACAATTACACACCATTCAAACTTTCACACTGAATCCATTAGGATTTGTCCAAAAATATTGATAAAATTTTAATTCTACACTTATAAAAATAAAAATATTAAATCCATTTTGACCTTTGTGATATAACAAAATATCAAAAATCTCCCAATAAAATTTTTAATATAAAAAATCACCGCCTATGTTACGAATAAATAATCACACTGCCCCAATTTTTGTACGAAGAATTTTTTGAACTTTATTTTATATCATAGGGGAAGTATTTGGTACTTTAATTTTGCATATGGAGTTTTGTTAACATTTCTATTATTACAGAGGTGACTCTTGATTTTTTCCTAAAAATATAATAATATGAAATGATTATAATGATAATTCATAAATAATACAATAAATATAATTATAAAATGCATGCAGATTTTTTAAAGTTCTATAATCATTTAATTTTAAGTTTAATTTAATTTTATTTTTTAGAGTACATAAAGTGAAAAAAAAATAGGTATATAGTCCCATCGTTGGATTAATAATATAATTATAAATTTAACAAAATTAATTAATACCTACAATATAAATAAAATTATATCAGCATAATATTAAAGAAATTACGAATAATTAGAATACATTCAAATCTACTCATAAAAATAATAAATCACCATTAAATCTAAATATAATACAAAATAAGGACCAAATAACTTATCCACCTCAACATTTCAAATAATATAATATAATATGATTAAAGAAGATAATTCAAAAATAATTAATCTAAGGTTCATTATACTTATAACGCTTTTAAAAATGAGAATTGCACTTTTTTTCGAAAACAAAAAATTCTAATTTGACCCTCTTTGTTAAGGATTGGACAAAAAAAAATTACACAAATTTTTAATTTTACCCCCTCAATCACATTTATATGTAATAATGTTTGTACTTATAAAAGAATATATGATAGTATTAACTCCATTCCATATACATAACCTATATTCATTCTAAGTACAAAAATATACATAAAAATATTCAATGACTGACGAAATTCAAGATTTATATAATTCTTATTTGCTAAGCCAACATTTTATGTCGAAATCATATCGAAAAAGGTAAAATGTAAATGGAGAATTTTGACAGAACATGTAAGTATATTTTCGAAACGTAATAATATACAAGTAAAATTATGTTTCATAATGTTTAATTTTTAAGATCACTGTCCAGCCAGATAAATATTCTTTTTGCCCATAATTTAATAAAAAAACTGAAAAACATGAAACAGCCGCGACACGACCTTACCTTAGATGGATCTCGCCGGTGCCACCTTGTAAATTATGTTTCATATAATTTTTAAGACCACTGTCCAGCCAGATAAATATTCTTTTTGCCCATAATTTAATAAAAAAGCTGAAAAACATGAAACAGCCGCGACACGACCTTACCTTAGATGGATCTTGCCGGTGCCACCTAAACGGCATTTGTTTAGCATCATGTGGGAAGGGCTACCGAGGGGGGACTCTTTTATCTTTTTTAATAAAAATTAGAGAACTTGTAATTTTAATAAGTATTTACCACAAATTCTAATAAATAAAATAAGAATTTTATCTTTTTATTTACTAATTGTACTACGAAACATCCAAAGCAAGGATATGTTCGTAATGTTTGGTTATATACATTAATAATAAATTCTGACCATATATTGTAATTTTTTAATAAATTAAAATTTAATTTTAATATAAATAATAAATTAGTTTTTTTTTTTAATTTTAGATGTTATTCAAAATCAAAATTTAAAGTAATAATATTAGCTTACATATAAAATTAGAAAACTGACTTATCCATCTAATATTTTTTCTATTAAAAATTAACACAAAGATATCATTTAATTATTAAAACTACTACCTAACAAATTATTACTTTTTAAATTATAAAATTTATTTATTATATACATGTAGAAATACCACAACAACTAGTGCAAAAAAATAACTACCCACATAATAAATTAACAAAATCAATTAAAAGGAAAATGACAAAACAAGGAACAACTAGTGTAAAAAATAACTACCCATATATAGACAATTTATTTAATTTAGTACAGTAAATTCAATCTTCATCTAATAAAGCGAATAAATATATAATAATATGAACAATATGATTATAATAGTAATTAATAAACAATATAACATAGATAATTATTTAATATGTAAGTAGACAATTGTAGTACATAAATTATTCTTAGTTTAACTAATTACTTTTTTTAGTACAGAAAGTGCACAAGAAAAAAAAGAAAAAAATTTATTTTGTTATTTTAACATTTAATATAATAAGCATGTAAATATTTTTTTTTAAAATCCTATCTTAAATTTAATTTTTTTTAGAGTATAAAAATATTTACATATAAAATTATTTTTGGCTTTTTTTATTATATATTTTCCACAAGCTACTATGTTTTATCTAATATGATTTTTGATCTCTAATGTTTACATATTCTTACGAATTTGATCAAATTTCAACCAAATCTATAAAAATTTATAAACATTAATGTTAATGTTAATTATATACATGACGACTAGTCCATAAAAATTAACTAGTTATTATTATGAATAACAAAATTAATTAAAGAAATAGCTAAGTTGCCATTAAAATTTTATTAACAAAATAAACTTGACATAATTAATGAATAAATTTAGGATTAACTTAAAAATAAAAAATTATATTTTCCTCCAAAAAGTTCTAAATTACACACACTGAAACTTTCATCGTTTTAGGCTTAACCCTTGTTTCGTTAGAAATTGGTCAAAAAATATTGATAAAAAACTTATAAAAATAAAAATATAATAATATTAACATCATCCTATATATAAATATATGACATATCCCCAAAAAAAATAATTAACTGACGTAATTCTAATTTTCTAATATCAGTTATAAGACCATTATTTTATATCCTAACTCCTAACCCTACATAAGAATTATAAATACAATAAATTTAATTATAATTACAAATATAGTAACCATATGGACTATTTATTTATTTTGTACAATAAATTCAATTATTCTTTTTATTGCCTAATAAAGTGAATAAATATCTATCTAATTTGGAATAAAGGTAATTCATAAATGATATAACAAATATAATTATATAAGGCACGTAGATTCTTTAAAAGTCCTATTATACGACAACATTAAGAAATCAAAAATATGTAATTTTCCCTATAATATTGGTACACAGAAAATAAAACAAAAAGGGACCATAAATATAATGTACCCTATATATAACAATATAATAGTATGAAAATATTATTAGTACAATAAATCATAAAATATTAATATAATTATAAACAATTTATGTACACTTAATTTAATTTTCTTATTCTAAGTACGCAAATAAATATTTTTTTATTTCTATAATAAATTATACATAATATAAGAAAATATAATTGTATAATATAATATTCATGTAGACAATTTTTTTAAAAATAATTATTTTAAAATTCAGAAAATTCATGTAGACAATTTTTTTAAAAATAATTATTTTAAAATTCAGAAAGTACAAATAAGTGTCATGGTCACGTGGTTCCAAATATTTACATATAAGATTAATTTTGACTTATTTAGCCACTGATGTGATTTTTGATCTTTAACGTTTATAAATTCTTACAAATTTGGTCAAATTTCAAACCAAACTTGTAAAAATTTATAAACATTAAAATTCAAAATCATTAAACCATAAATAATGACAACAAATACAATTATATATATATATGTGTGTGTGTGTGTGTAAAACAAACCTATAGATAATTGATGTCTTACTACTTAACATATATACTGCATTAAAATATTTGGTCCACTTAATAGTTTTTCAAGTAATATGTAATTTCTAAATCATTAAATTCTTAATTAATCTTTAAATTAAATAATCAATTAAAATTTTACTCCAATTCATTCCATCAATTCTAAAATATTTTTTTCCCACAACACGACAAATAAAATAAGAAATTTAATTAATAAGTGAAACAAATATAAAATAAATAAAATAATGGTGACTTTCTCATTATAAATAATTTTTAATATATAATAAATCATAAATAATTCTTATTATGCAATATAATTTGCATATAAACCATTTCCATTGAATCCAATTACCATATAACATCCAAGTTAGAATTCAACTACTAACTTGATTTTACATAAATTAACTAATTACAAAGTTACTATACATAATTTAACAATCTATTATTGTAAGAAAAAGATATAATTGTCATCACAAAAAAGAAGAAATATAAAAAAAGACAAATACTATCTCCATTATCCTATGCGAATAAATTAAAAACTAAAAATTAATTATAAAATTATTTAACGACAGTCATAAATGAAGAAATATAATAGCTAATCATTCACAAATTTATAATAGACACAATAACTTAGTATGCTTTTCATTTACAGTTATATATATTATTATATTATACTATAATAGAAGTGTGAACGCCACTTATGTATTATTTCAGTTACATACCCTTTTAAATAAAAAATGAGAGTGTATGAGGATG
>NW_011628048.1:518852-520189 GCF_000512975.1 Sesamum indicum
GGAGCCACCATCGAGCCACTGCCTAGTTCAGCTTAAAAACAAAAGAAAAAATAACGAAAACATCTCAAACCTCTGTGGAAGGCAAAGAAAGGAACAAAAGTTACCCCACTTCCAAAGTGACAGTGTTATAAAATCATTACCATCACAAGAGAATATGAAAAGTTGCATCTTTAAAACACCAGGAGTTTAAGGATATTAGTACACGCGGATATCCTAAGTGCATATTACATGGAAACTATATCTTAGTTTAAAGAGGTGCAACAGTTCCAGTGACCCTTCTACAATTGTTTGCTCAATCAGTCTCCAATGTGCATCTCATGTGACGATAAGTACCGGACAACTGACTCCCATTTTAAATGGCTTGCAAGGCAACCGGTTTATTGTAGGATAAAGCTCTGATCCTATTTTACTCTATGTTGCACACATCAATCTTTTATGTACCAAGCTCATAACCAAAGGAATGCTTTAAGGGCCCAGTGCTTTATATACGTGAAAGAATGGCCTGCTCGTTGAAGCGAGTAAAGATTGAGGGAAGGGAAAAACAAAATGAACAGCCCTTCATAATTCTTTTGAACCAACTTGTACCAGATCTACGTACAAGCAAAATTTAGTACGTAGAGAACTCTTTTAACAGAAGTCGGAAATGCTGTACCCCACCCTCGCATATCCATCAACATAATCCTCGACTTACTATCCCTAAGCGAATACAATCATAGAACTGCCAGATTGAAAATCTCAAATATTTGAGGACAAAGGTTGATGGAACTTATTTGAAACCACATATCAACCTTTACATTTTTCAGGCTCTCCAGGTAAATAAACAAAAGATACAATAATAAGCATAACTTTATGTTTTTTTAGCAATTTTTTATTCTAATAAGTATGAGTAGATTTTTTCAGTGCCAATTTGGGACAAGAGCACAGACAACCAATAGAAGGACAGGCACTTAAAAATATTACTTGTGCAATATGTGGAAGACAACGTGAGCTTGACAAGATCCTCTTTACTCTGGGGGTTGGTGTAACAATCTCTCTAGCATCATCTATATTTGAATGAGGGGCTACCATACTGTAAAATATGGACAATGCCACATCTCCTACCTGAAAAAGAACACGCCCGTTTTAGGAACATTGTAAAACAAGCATACCCAACTATAGGTAGGTGTATCAAGTAAAGACTCCATCCATGTCATTATTTGTCCCTTTGGCACAGGAAAAACAGAAATTTCTCTACCATAGATATCCTATTTAAATAACAAAGTAAATAAGAACCTCGTTCAGTAACTAATTAATAATATATTTAGTCTAAGAAATGTAGATGATCATAAGAGCGAAAA
>NW_011628048.1:522242-523707 GCF_000512975.1 Sesamum indicum
AAACCACATATCAACCTTTACATTTTTCAGGCTCTCCAGGTAGATAAACAAAAGATACAATAATAAGCATAACTTTATGTTTTTTTAGCAATTTTTTATTCTAATAAGTATGAGTAGATTTTTTCAGTTGGCCAATTTGGGACAAGAGCACAGACAACCAATAGAAGGACAGGCACTTAAAAATATTACTTGTGCAATATGTGGAAGACAACGTGAGCTTGACAAGATCCTCTTTACTCTGGGGATTGGTGTAACAATCTCTCTAGGATCATCTATATTTGAATGAGGGGCTACCATACTGTAAAATATGGACAATGCCACATCTCCTACCTGAAAAAGAACACGCCCGTTTTAGGAACATTGTAAAACAAGCATACCCAACTATAGGTAGCTGTATCAAGTAAAGACTCCTTCCATGTCATTATTTGTCCCTTTGGCGCAGGAAAAACAGAAATTTCTCTACCATATTATCCTATTTAAATAACAAAGTAAATAAGAAAGAACCTCGTTCAGTAACCAACGAACTCCAATTCTCAAATTGAACAGCCTGCTTAATTATTTGAAAGTTTCAGATCTAGATCTATTAACAAGTTGCATATTTCAGAGACCAAATGCAATAGAAGGGTTCTGGGGGTAGCTGATCATAAACCAATCTTGACTAGCATAATCATTCATGATACATGTACTCACAGAGCTTCACAACTCAGTAAATTACTAAATGAAACAATACTTGAGCACGAGCTTATCACTTTCAATCTTACCCAAACTGACTAAAAAAAAGTAATATCACTAATAACGTCTACAGAAGACCAAACTGTATAGAATATCCTAAATGTAGCATCAAACTTCCCATCCCACAACAACGGACCAGAGCATTGTCCAAATAGTTAGATGCAAAAATCCCAGAGATTGCAATTGCATGCTCATGTACATAAGTTCAACAATTTACATAGCAACAGGCATATCATAATTCGAGAAAGGAATCGTAAAAGAATATGGGGACAGTATGTCCACTGTTGTAGACAATTTTAGTATATTGCATTATTCCACTCAAAAAATCAAAACCATCAAGCATCCTCTAAAATGCTCTGATACTTTATGACTTAGAGATATCCACCAAATTACCTTCATTTAGCTCCAACTAACATGCATCATTCTACAGCGCGACGCATTCCAATTGTGATCAAAAGTCATATATTACATAAATGAAGCAATTATTTGCATATATTTCAATTTTAAATAATAATTATTATCTTACCATAGGTTTCTGCACAGGGGCATAACAAGAAAAGGAATGCCAGTAAAATACTAAATTTCCAAGAGACCAATTCTGGGTGATACCAGAAGAGGATCACGAGACACCAGGACACCTAATAGCTGCACTATGTATTGCAGCTTCTCTTGCAACACTCGACGATTCAGTATTAGCCATATCAGCAACATCACATCTATAATATCCTAAAAC
>NW_011628048.1:524773-532221 GCF_000512975.1 Sesamum indicum
ATTAAGATTAAAGAAAACTATAATAATATAGAATTTAAATATTGTTACAATAAATACAAGGCCAGAATCTATCTCCTCCTCCTCCCAACCAAAAATAGTAGTCACATAAGAAAAGGCATGCCAAAGTAGAGGATTTTACACACAAAATTTTCAGCACCAAGAAATGTGACAATTTTTTAATAAATCAATAAAGAAAAGAAAGGACTGCCGCAATGTCATTAAAGTTATTGCCTCCAACAAAATGAAATACTATGTGCACGTAATCTCAAAACACAAACGCCGCAACACATTATACAAATGCTAACTTATCATAACGAGGGTAAGAGGCCAATCACATCACAGCACTTCGTTTTGCCAAGTATAGAGGAGGACAATCAAGCTTCCACAAAATCTATGGATTTCAAAGTGTTATCATCCTCGATGCTAGCACAATACCCTTTTATCTCCTCACATCTACCTAGTCGGGACGGATTTCGATTTTCTTTCTTTTCTTTGACAACTAATGAATTTTTTTTCTTTTTTCTTCCCCTTTTGCTTTAGTCACGGCTTTTCTTTTCTTTTTTTTTCCTTTGTTTTTGCCCGCGACTTGTGTTCTTTAGGCCGTTTTCCGGTCTTTTGACGCGAATGGCAACACTTGTGGTGAAGGCACCCGGTTACTCAACCAAAAAACGTCGCATTCTGGCCTTTTGACGCGAATGACAACACTTGTGGTGAAGGCACCCGGTTACTCAACCAAAAGACGTTTTACCTAAAGTGCTTTGCATACTCATAGCTCCGGCCACCGTTTTACGTGAATAACAACATTTGTGATGAAGTTACCCAGTTACTAAGTGACCTAAACCAGCGGAGTAGACGTAATTTCCTTTTTCTTACTTTCCTTTCTTTCTTTCTTTCTTTTTTTCCGGAAGGGGAAGGGCCTTTGAATTTTTCAAAATGGATGCATGTCCCATGTTAGGGATATAAGGATCAATCGGGTAGAGTTTTAGCAAACAAATATGATCTCACAAGAATCCTAAGATTTAGTAGAAGCAAAGAAATTCCAACTCTCTTTCAAAGCAATTCAAAATGCATGAAATTATGCCTCAAGGACTCCACAGTTAATCAAAGCAACAATCACATAACGCTAGTGCACATTCATGTCTCAATCTTATGACTTCCTAAATCACATTTATTTGTCAAATTACTAAAAAAGTAATATAAACGGAAGTAGTTTGATAGTAACTGGCAAAAGAAAACAAAACAAAAGTAGTTTGATAGGTTAAAAAAAAATGAACAAAAATTTTAAAAAAAGTTACCCTCTGGTTCCTATGTGTTAATTAACACTACATATATGTCATGGAATTCTTTACTTTTGAAATGGTTTTATCTCATTTGGAAGGTGAATTGGGCTGTTCAAATCAAAATTAGAATATGAGAAGTTTCATGTAATTTCAATTGAACCAAGAGTCTAATCCTAAAATGTTAAACAATTACAGACATCCCGACAACAAAATGTCTCACAGAGCTTGATATACCACAAAGAACACAATACACGTCGTTTACTTGAATGAGATAACATAAAAGCACAACCAAATTAAACAAGATGAGAAACACCCACACTCCACAGTAGTAAAGTAATTGAAAACCACTAAAAAAGCATCCGACACTATTTATCAAAGGAACAAACTTGCCATAGATAAAAAGAAAATCACAACCCCATAAGATGATAAATATCAAGAACTCAAGATAACAATGCAAACATATAAAGGAATGCTTGATGGATGAAATGAAGAGTGAAAGCCAAGAAAATGATCAACTTTTTACCACCATTATCACTTTGCAAAGACTTTCTAGTTTCTGCGTCATTGTTTTCAAAGACCGTCTTTGCCACCTCATACACCTTCCATTCGCATCCAGCATGCATGAAGACATAAGACAAACAAATAATTTTGAAATTCCACAACCAAACTGCATGTTCACAAGAGGAATTAGTGTACTGTGCATCATTCGCCATTGTTGGATAAATAAATTACAAATAGAACTTACGTCTAAAGTCTTCATGAATCCTCAAGCTCTACCGCCTTCTTGGACCATTTCTCCGAACCTTCCTTAACACAAAGACGTTGACAAATGCATTAGATGTGGCAAATGTCTACACATATATATATATGAACAACCAATGCATTGCTTAAAAAGATAAGTAGTTGTTAAGACGAAGCTTTAACCAACCATCAATCATGAACTTATAAGGGCATCATACATCTAAGAACAACATGAATCATTACATACACACAAAGTCACAAACACAGCCAAAAGTGACACTCTTATAAACAAGACCGTCGTGCTTTGTTATGTTGATCGCCAGCATGGTA
This sequence comes from Sesamum indicum, assembly GCF_000512975.1. Taxonomy (NCBI): domain Eukaryota; kingdom Viridiplantae; phylum Streptophyta; class Magnoliopsida; order Lamiales; family Pedaliaceae; genus Sesamum; species Sesamum indicum. The sequence goes on from NW_011628048.1 coordinate 527,125, forward strand.
AGTCCTCAAAGGTACCTAAAAGATTTTGACAATACTTATGTTCCATTTATTCTCCTCCCAATGTCATTGTGCTACTAGTGCTTAACTTAATACCACCCCACCTCGATGCCCAAATATTATACTCCTTCAACCCTTGAACAACATTAAAAAGATAAACGTAGGACGAGGACCAGCCCACCCATCCACTCAAAAGAATAGCTAGCACTACCAATGAACTAATGAATCAGTTCGCATAAGTTTCAGATCTATTAACAAGTTGAATGTTTTCGAGAAAAAAAAAATGAAAGTATTTTGGGGGTAGCTGATCATAAATCAATCTTGAGTACCATAATCATTCATGATACATGTACTCACAAAGCTCCACAAAATTAAACAATATTTGAGCAGAAGCTCATCAGCTTCAATATTACCCAAACTGACTAAATACAGGAATATCACGAATAGCGTCTACATAAGACCAAACTGTACAGAAAATCCTAATTTGAGGATTGTTCAAACAGCAGAAACAGCCTCTCACTCACAATATGGTATTAGATGATGAATGTATTCAACTTGGAAAGGAGACTGAACTGTTCGTGGTAATAACCAACAATGATAAACTGTGAAGGCCCTTAAAACCATCAGAAATTGAAGCTGGTTCTTGAATTAGAAGATAAAGAGGGATGAAATTTGGATTTGGACAGGTCAAGGGGACCAAACATCATAAAAGAAAAGGTGGCTTCCATTAAAATTTCATGTAATAGAATTCATCATTCAAAAAGAACTAGCATGGTTCTGAAAGTTAACTGTTACAAGTCATAAGAAAAGCGGAAATCTCTGCTCACCAGATGCATACGAGATTATTTGCCTTTTCAATGGTGAAATATAATGAGCCCCTTGGAATGCAGCAGCGCGCAGTACATTGAGTGGTCTGAAATCAACGGAATATGCCTTCTGAAAGCCATCCAGAATTGCCATCATTGTCAAGTTTGCAGGTCTCCTGTCTGATTTATATCCTCTTAGCAATGACACCTGAGCAACCATGGAACACTCATGATTTAGATAAATGTTCATGTCTTACAAATTGTCACATCTTAAGAGCTGGAATAACAAAGGAAGATTACGGGATAATTATACAGACACATACCCTCAGGTTTGGGTATTACGGATTAAACAAAAAAAAGAAAAAAAAAAAAAGAGGGAAAGGCCTATGAAGCATGATAATAAAGATCTATGAAGCACTTTATTCTCCACAACACACCTAAATGAAAACCACAAACAAGATTATCTGTGAACATTACAGGTTTCATCACGGAAGGAGACAGCCGCAGAATTGTGCTTACCCTAGTATTTCTTTGTTAATGTGTATCCAAAACCAGTGTAATCCCAAACCTAGAAGAAGACATTCATCAAATTCAGATGTAAACTATTCCAACAATCCTTAGCAACATTTTTCTAATTTTAAGTAGAAGAAAATTACTGACAATATGATATTATAATAGAGCAAGTTAAACACATTAGGATTGTCAAAGCAAAAATTAAATAAAAGAAGCACTAGAAAGCAAGATAAAGATGACATGTAAGATGGAGGGAGAAAGTATTTGCAAGCAAGGAAGTGAGAGCAAACTTAGGACATCAACAGAGAGTATTCCAGTATTCCTTCTTTATCTATCAATATATGAACAATGAGAAAATATTGGGCCAAGAAGGATTGTTCAAACAGCAGTAACATTTCGCAATACCATAATTTGAGGCCTCCTCCTCGCTCTGATCCCCTCTGCTTTTCTTGGTTTTCTTTACTCTATTTTTTTGGGTGAGAAATGAACACAAGAAAAAAGAAATGAAGGGAGAGGGTTTCACCATGTGAGTGTCGGTGGGGTTTGATGATGGGGAGAAAACGGTGGTTTAAGGGTTTTTACCAGCGGGGTTTTCCTTTCTTGGATTTGTACCCACATCCGCAGCTGCTTCTCGCGCGGGTGCTGCCGTACCATCACATTCGAACCTTTGAGTCGGCCATACCACCATGAACTTCACCTGCTTTCTTTAACTGTTTTCCTCGAAGAAGTGAACAGAGGAGAAGGGAAATGGTGTGATGGTGGGATTGGGTGAGGGTATTTTGGCGGTGGGAGAACGGAACTGCGGCGTCTCTCCTTCGCCGGCTTTGGCTTTCTTGGAGGGAGAAAATGAGGGGTATTGTTTGAGGTGTGAGAAGAAGAATTGCTAGAGGTGTGACGGCCTTCCTCGTACCTGCAACATCACCCACTTGCCTCATCTGCTTTTCCACATTCAGCAACATCTCAATTTTCGCCTCCAAATCTCCGCCTCCATTTTCCTACAAAATTAAACCAAAACATTCGATAAATCACAGCACGAGATACAAAATGGGTAAGCCAACAATAGCGTATAAGCTAATTGGAAATCAGGAACGCGCATTTGCTTACCATTTCGATCGAATAGATACGACCAATTAGGGAATTTTTCGTGCAATCAATGAAAAACAAAACCCTAGAGAGAGAGAGAGAGAAAGAGGAGAGAGTTGAAAGATGTTTTACCATGTGACCATCTTACCGCTAATAAACCTTTTACAAAATTATAAAATTTTTATTATACATTTTGACCCCTGAATTATGTTTATTATAACAAAAGTCCCCGTAAAAAAATAATTTAGTGTTGACAGAACAAAACACCCTTTCAACTTATTTTTATATTTTTTGTTTCACTTTTTAAGTATATTTAATTAAAAAATTTCTCTCAAAACTACTTTTAGTAATTTTAAATTTTTTACTCAAATTTTTATTTAAACAATAATGTTCAAAATGTATAGCTTTATATAAACTATATACTACATAAAAAAAAAAATTAACAAGTTCAATATGAAAATATATTTTACAAAAAAAATTATTTACAAGCTCAATTTAATTTTATAAAAAAGTATATTATATAACTTATAATTTTTATATTAAATTACATGCATAAATATTTAAAATATAGTAGTTTGAATTATATAGCCCCATACTATAAGAACCTTGTCCAAGATACAACAATATTGTATGATAGGCTTAAGAAATATCCATCATCACTCATAACTTATATATTTTTATATTAAATTACATGCACAAATATTTAAAATATAGCATATCATCACTCATAAATGGTTACCCCTCGACAAGCCAAGGGATACGCCATAGTCTATAGAGAGCACATGTACTAATGGAACTAGAGAGATTAATACTCAAAATTCCCTGCCTAACATCGTCGGTAATGAAAGAAGCCAATACATTTGCCGTATGCTCAGTTTGTTGGAACCGTCTGCAGTTTCTTTCACGCCATAAGTGGTAAACGAATGATCCAAGTAACGCTCGGTATGCAGCATTGATGATATGCTTCCCTCACCATTTTCTCGCTGCCCATTCCACATTCGTTGCCCATGCTCGATTGGGCCAGCCGAATCGAATAATTTCTCGTATTGCTGAAAGGCATCTTCTGCTGAAGCGGCATTGGAAGAATAAATGAGAATGTGTCTCAACTGCATCCTCATCACAAAGTATACATCCTCCCATGTGTGTGAGCCATGGTTCGTCCGTCGTTAGTAATTTTTCCTAAATATCCATCCATAAGATAAAAGTATGCCGTGGAATCTTTAAACGAACCCGAAAGTAGTGAAGACCAGTCTACTTTCGGTCCAGTCGGGCTGACAAGTCGGTAAAGAGCTTGGGCGGTGGGTCGCCCATCCAGAAAATGCCAAATGATTCTATCATCTCCTTCATGAATCTGGGGTAATGTATAGATAATTCGAAGGCATTCCAAATCTGTGATGACGGGCCAGTGCCATTAGCCCTCATCAATAACCGTATGGAGCTTGGTGGAATCGTCTAGCCCAAGTAATCTCGGTCCTTTTGGAAATCTAGTGATCAGGGGTCCAAGGTGATGCCATGGATCCTTCCAAAGAGAGAAGGTCCTACCATCACCAATATGAAACTCCACTATTGGTTGGATAAGTCTGCGTAGACGAAGCAGCTTTCTCCAACCCCACGATCCTCCCTTCTCGTTAACTGTCCAAATGGAATTATTTCGTAGTCGTCCGAGTTGTAGCCACTCAACCCAAATAGACGTTCGATCACATCTAATGACATCACATAGTTTCATTGTCATTAGGGCTCGGTTGAGAATATCAATATCTTTAATTCTTGGCCCCCTTCCCCAACTGGTTTGCAAACACATCACTCATAAAAAATAATAAAATATTATGTAACTTATATATTTTATATTAAATTACATGCACAAATATTTAAAATATAGCATATCATCACTCATAAAATAATAAAATATTATATAACTTATATATTTTTTATAAATTACATGCACAAATATTTTTTATATTAAATTACATGCACAAATATTTAAAATATAGCATATCATCACTCATAAAATAATAAAATATTATAGATTAATTATATCAACAAAGTAGCATATTTTATAGTACGTATACATAAATGTTCAAAATAATTTTTTAGATGATGTTGACAATTCCTCTAGAAAAAAACTTCACTATATATAACAATACAAAATAAAAGTTGTGTAAATCTTTTAGAAATTATATAAAATAAATGAATTGAAAATTTATAGAGCTCGGGGGGATATAGCTCAGTTGGTAGAGCTCCGCTCTTGCAATTGGGTCGTTGCGATTACGGGTTGGATGTCTAATTGTCCAGGACCAAGCCACTGCCTATGAGTCGCCAGCTCATTCTTCAAAAGCGTTTTCTTTAGGGAAATCTCTTTCTACCGGGAATTCAAAAAGTTTTTTTGTGCAAAAAATAAATAAAATAAGAAATAAAACATAACACGTTGAAATAATTTGAATCGGCCTGACTCAAAAATTGACCCATTTCATTTCAAATCCAATTCCCAACTTCCATTCCCTCTTGGGTTAATCAATAGGAATCTCCGTTCCAGAACCGTACGTGAGATTTTCATCTCATACGCTCCTCCCTTTCAAATTTTCATACTAATTACAAAAATTATAAATTTTGGATAATATTTATTTTAAATAAAAAGTTATAATAATTCAGATTACGTTTTTTGGTGATGACTATAATAAACATATTTTAGAGGGTGCAA
>NW_011628048.1:532273-535104 GCF_000512975.1 Sesamum indicum
TATTTTATTTTATTTGACATTTTCAATCGAGGATTTTTACAATCAAAACTAGCATAGTAAGTTCCTTTCACTAATTTTTTTTTATATTTATACATTTGGTTGTTTTTGTTATAAATGTTATTAACTCAAGTTTTTATATATATATATTTTTTATTTTGTTGTGAAAAGATGGCATAGCAAAACAATATTGCTATTGTTATTTATTTTAGAGGTCAACGGATTGATTCATATGATTGTGAGTTATGATCACTCTTTAGTCATATTTCTGAAAATATATTTTTTTTGGGTAAATATAAATTTCATTAACTAAATAAAAATAGTACAACACTATGTTCATGAGTTGGTTTCTCCCGTGACAAATCATAGGATACGCCATAGTCACATGTGCTAACCGAGTAAGCTAGATTAATACTAAGTATCATCTGCTTTACATCATTAACAATCAAGGAGGCCAAAGTGGTCGCTGTTCTTTGTTGATGCTCGAATCGTCTTAGATTCCTCTCCCTCCAAATATGGTAAACACAAGAAGCTAGCAATGCTCTATAAGCAAAGTTGACAATGTGCTTGCCCCTCCATTTTCGTGCTGCCCAATCAATGTCATTTGCCCAATCTCGGTTGGGCCATGGGAATCGAACCAATTTGCGGATCTCGGAAAGGCACCGTCTACTATATCGGCATTGGAAGAAAAGGTGAGTATGATTCTCCATCGCCCCATCACACAAGACACAATCACCGAGATGAGATAGCCATGGTTTGTCCGTCGTTGGGAGTTTGCCAAGAATTGCCATCCATAAAATGAAGAGGTGACGAGGGATCTTACAGGAGCCCAAAAGTAGGGAAGCCCAGTCTACTTTCGTTCCTGGTGGATCAAATAATCTAGTAAGGGCCTTAGTTGAGGGTTCCACTCTCCAAATAATAATGTCTGCTTCTCCATGGATTGGAGGTAGTACATGAGTTATTTTGAGGCACTCAAAATCCGTGATAGTGGGCCATCGCCATTCACCTCCACAAATGATCGAGCTAAGCTTGGTCGACAAATCCAGTCCCAATAGGTTCAGAGCGCGCGGGAATCTATCAATAAGTGATCCAAGAGGGTGCCATGGATCCTGCCATATATAGAAACTCGTTCCATCTCCAATACAGTAATCCACCACTGGGCGAATGTAACTTCGAAGACGTAGCAATTTCCTCCAACCCTATGAACCCCTATCATCGCGTACTGTCCAAACAGAGGTGTCTTGTAACCGACTAGCGTACAACCAGTCCACCCAAATTGATGTCCTCTCGCATCGGATTACATCACATAGTTTCTTACTCATTAATGCCTGATTCAATGTAGCAACATCCCTGATTCCTTGGCCTCCCTCCTCAACAGGCCGACACACGTCATTCCATGCTACCTTTGCGTATCCACTGTTCCCTGTTCCTTTCCATAAGAAAGCTCGTAGTCTTTTCTCAATTTCTTTGATGATTTTCTTCGACAAAATGAATGCAGAGGCCCAATAAACACTAAGTGATGTGAGCACAGATTTTAGAATTTACACTCTTCCGGCATATGAAAGTGCAAGCCCCTCCCACCCAGCAACATGTTGGTCAATTTTTATCAATAACAGTTGGCAATCCGATCTGAAAAAGTTAGAAAATAGGAGAGGAAGACCAAGGTACCTCATCGACAGTTGCCCTTCCTGGAACCCAAGTAAAGTCAGTATATCTTCTCTAAGTCCCTGTGTTGACCCTGAGATGATAAGATGACTCTTTTGGACGTTCAGCTTCAGCTCTGACCATCCAGCAAATCGATCAAGTCCCATTTTGAAAACTCCGATGGATGTAATGTCAGTCTTGCTTAACAATAGTAGGTCGTCAGCGAACCGAAGCTGGAACACACGCGCTGCTTTGCATTTCCAGTGAAACGTAAAAGGACCTTTTTGATCAATCAACTGGAGAAAACCCAAGTGTAGCACCTCCATGACGAGCACAAATAAGTACGATGAAAGAGGATCACCCTATCGTAGCCCTCTAGCTCCCGTGAAGAATCCATGGGGCTTTCCATTGAGCCCGATTGAGAAAGATGTTGTAGTGACACATTCCTCAATCCACCTGGTAAATATGTTCGGGAACCCAAATAGCTCAAGAACAGCAGACAGAAAGTCCCACTCAATCGTATCATACGCCTTTCTAATATCCACTTTCAGCGCACATCTGGGAGGAAGGCGTGTCTGGTTGTATCCCGAAAAGAATTCCTAGGCTAGCATGATATTATCACTGATACTTCTGTTAGGCACAAATGCTGTTTGGCAGGGGCTAATGAGTTTGTCCAAAACCACACTCAATCGTTGGACAATGATTTTGGCTGTAATCTTATAAAGCACATTACATCAAGAAATGGGTCGAAAATCACTTATGGACATTAGGGAGTGAACCTTCGGTATAACTACCAGCAAAGTGGTGTTGATTTGTTTCAAGAGCCTCCCGGTATTAAAGAAATCCAACACCGCTTCCCTTACCTCTTGTCCCACATCGGCCATGCCGCTTTAAAGAAACCTGATGAGTACCCATCGGGCCCCGACGCTTTATCCTCAGCAATATCAAACACTACCTGTTTAACATCAACCGGGGTGAAAGGCAATAAGACAGAGTTGGCCTCGTCGTCTGTCAGCAAATGTCATGCCCATGGTCTAAGGAACCGGATATCAACTACATCCCGTCGTCTCTCTCCTCCTAGCAGGTTCTAGAAGAAGGAGATAAAATCATTTACCACCGCCTGTTGCTCCATATGGGTGACTCCATGTTCATCGTTAATTTTCAAGATTCTCCTTGCTGTCCTTCGTTGC
>NW_011628048.1:535659-537270 GCF_000512975.1 Sesamum indicum
TACAGTCAAAGAGTGAATTCGAAGAGAGAGAAAGAGTTACAGCGAGACTAGAATTACCAAAGTAAAAAAACTAGGGTTTTGTGGGTTTGCGATTGAGAGGGAGAAAACGAGGGAATTTGATCAAAAAACTTGTGTTTCTTTACCCTAAATAGAACGAAAAATACTGATTTAGATTTTGTAAGTTAGATTTAGGGTTTGTGCTCGAGGAGAGGAGAGTTCGTTCGTGTTGTTGAAGAAGAACCGGTAAGTTTAAATGTTTTTATGTTTTCTGAGAAATTGTTGTAATTCTTGCAGAGTTTACAGAAATTTTTCTATTTTTATTTGGTATTCCATTTGCTATTCTAGAATCCATGTCCTCTTTCTCTCTGTTTGGTATATATATATATATATACGAACTTTATATATTTATTTGGTATTCTATTTGTTGTTTTAAGAATCTGATATTGATACTGTGATATTGTTTTATTCATCAAATAAATGCATATCTTTCAAGTTTCGAGAAGAGATGCCTTGATGGGTGTGTTAATTGTTTTCAATAAATGTTTACACTTTCAATTTCTTTGGTGCGAATGTGCTTGGAGAAAGAGTTGTAGGGTGGTGGAGATGTGCAATCAATACATAATACAAGTTTACAGAGAACATGTGGCTGGTGGAGTTGGTTTATAATTGTTGTAGTTTTTGTTGGATGAGATTTATTCACACGAACAAACTTATTTGCATTTGTACCGTGAGTCACCTTGCATACTTAATATTTATTTACTATTATTTTAAATTTGTAATAATGGCTAATCATAGAAATTTTTACAGTTTCTGTAATACTTCTTGTTAATTTTATATGTTATGACTAAATTAATTTCTTAATTAATTTGCAGAGAATGGTTTTGGGAGACTATGCAGACTTTTTTCTGTGGTTAGGTGGGGTCATAGAATGGGTACCAACCATTAGATATGTTGGGGGATATACTGTCTTTTTTCCAGGAGTTGATAAAGAAAGATTATTCTATGATAACCTGATAACAATATACACTAAAGCTGGGGGCAAGGGTAGTAATGTAGTAATTTATTATTCATTTCCTCAACTAACATTACAAATGTCTATAAAGAAGTTAGAAGGGGATGAGGGTATATTAGAGAGTTATTAAGAGACTATAAAGGTTGTAATGTTATATCAATTTACATTGAAGAAAAAGCAGGCCCTTTGTTGTCTACAGATGTTAGTGGTAATGTCCTTTATTGTGAAAATTATGTGCCACTATTACAATATAATGTTGAACAAACAGGGAATGAGGAAGGGATTGAGGCTGAAAATGAGAGTGCAAGATTTGTTTTTGAGGGAGTAGGGATTAAGGAAGGGGCTGAGGGTGAAAATGAGGGTGTAGGGGTGGAGGATGGGTCTGAGGGTGGCAATGAGAGAATAGAGGGTGAAGAAGGGGCTAAGGGTGAAAATGAGGGTGTAGGGGTGGAGGATGGGGCTGAGGGTGACAATGAGATAGTAGAGGGTGAAGAAGTAGGGGTTGAGGGTGAAAATTAGGGTGTAGGGGTGGAGGATGGGGCGGAGGGTGACAATGAGAGAGTAGAAGGTGAAGAAGTAAGGGTTGAGGAAGGGGCTGA
>NW_011628048.1:537886-539982 GCF_000512975.1 Sesamum indicum
ACTATGCAAGACTTTATGACTACTGTCATACAATAGTCAAACATAATCCTAGGAGCTCTTTAATAATGAAGCTGAACAAAGAAGTGAATCTACCTGTTTTACAAAGAATGTATTTTTGCTTGAGAGGCATGAGAGATGGTTTCATTGAGGGGTGGAGACCATTAATTGGGTTGGATGGGTGCTTTCTGAAGAGGTTATTTAAAGGGGAGTTGTTGGCTGCTATTGGGAAGGATCCAAATGACAACATTTATCTAATTGTTGTTGCGTATGTAGAGGTTGAAAAATATGATAGTTGGGAGTGGTTTTTGAACCTTTTGCTTAGAGATATAGGGTCACAAAATAAGAGGGGATGTGCCTTCATTTCAGATAGGCAGAAGGGGTTACTAGAGGCCATTGTTGAACTGGCACCTGGGGCTGAACACAGATTCTGTTTGAGGCACATGTACAATAATTTTAAAGAAAAATTTAAAGGGCAACAACTGAAAAAAAATGTTTTGGAAAGCTGCATCAACTTACAGTGTTAATCAACACTTAAAAACAATGACTGAGATTGAAAAAATGCACCCAAAAAAAGATGTTGAACAAACACCATACGAATGGTTGGCTGAAATACCTCCAGTACATTGGGCAAAATGTTTCTTCCCAACTAAGACAAAGTGTAATGTGCTTGTGAATAACATGAACGAATCTTTCAATCATATTATCCTGGAGGCAAGAGAATTACCAATAATTTAGATGTTTGAACGGATAAGGAAGAAGTTCATGGGAAGAATTCAAGTGAAAAGAGAGGGGATGGAAAAATACGAGGGGGTTGTTTGTCTTAATATCATGAAGAAAACTGAAGTGCAAAGACTGGAGAGTAGAAACCGCTTTCCTTCTTGGGGAGGGGAAGATAAATACGAGGTAATGCATTTTATGCAAAACCACATGGTTTACCTCAAGGAGAAGTTTTGCAGTTGTGGCATGTTTCAGCTTGTGGGTTATCCTTACTGTCATGTCATTGTTGCTGTAGCACCCCCTACTCGCTACATCTAATTATCACTATTTCATCTTTACTTTAATCAAAACTCATTCTATAAATAATTCTCTTTCAAACCGTAAAATAAATTCTAATTCGTCAATATAATATTATATATCACAAAAGATAATATATACCACCAAAAGTTATATTTACACTCACTACATTTTCTCATGTACATACTCAAGGAAAATCATCCACAACTTTAAACATAAATCCCGATAAAAGACCAGAATATTAATAACCCAACAATCAAAAACTCTGGCTTCAGATGTCATGGCTGACCCACCTAATAAAGACGACGGCACCGCTTAAAGTCCAATGTGGCTAATCAGTGTGACCTATTTCCTGAAAAGTACGTGGCAATGAATGAGCTGCCTACTCAATAAGTATAGCTGATCAGTCTATATATATACACAAACAAAGATTCATGTACATGCAGCACACCGACAACAGTCATTCGTCATAAGCAATATTAGATATAAGCAGTAATACATACTCACAACTGTAAATCAATCCACGACATAATATTCATTTGTTATCATTTATTAGTTAAGGGCCCCACTTACTCTAGCTGAAGTACATCAGTCAATGGTTTCGCCGGCCATCATGATGGTATTTTCACTAGTAGGCCTGAAAACTACACAAGAACAATGCTAAAGACTCTAGGTCTTTAATGAGAGAAAGAAAGAAAAAATAAACAGCAAGAGCAACAAAATGAGAGGGGTGAAGGGACTAGTATGCATGGTGTTTCCCCTCCTCTCTCATCTGGGGTCATGAATCATTCTATTTGTTATAATAATTACTTCCTCAATAATAGCTCCCAATTCGATTTCATACAACAATCAATTGTACAACCATCACATAATCATATCCCGCATGTCCCTACATTATAATCATAACACATACTAACAATTTCACCGATATTATGGTAATCTAATAAATAATCCACAATTAATTATATAAACAATCAATATACACAATCAATGCATATAAATATAAATCCAAGTTCGCGATCATATCCAAGAAACTAATACATATAATATATACAATACTACACATATAGCTATATATATAT
>NW_011628048.1:540052-544153 GCF_000512975.1 Sesamum indicum
TCCTATAATAGAATATTATACGTATAATCAATATATTTAATTTACCAAATAATTCATAAGAATTCACTTAATCAAACCCCTTATTATATTTATACTATCATTTTTAATAATATTCGTAAATTATACTACCACTGAAACCTCATTTTCCCTCATTAATAACATAATATTTCTAAAATATAACTTCCAAAATATTTCTATGAATTTTCTATCAATTTATCGTTGTCATACAATTTAATTAAGCAATAATACATAGAATTACATATTTGGTTAATCATCCAAATTTTTACATATTGGTCTTGTTCAAATAGCCTTTAAGCCTCTAACATTAGAAGGTTTACCAGAAAGCTTTTTAGCTGCCCTAAGAGATGCCAGGAATTTAGACAGGAAGAAATCTCTAATAGGAATAATCCAATCTAGTCTAGCCCACGGGCAGGTATTTTTTAATGTTTACCCAAATCTACAGTTATCAATGTCTGATGTGAATATACTTGATGCACTAACGTTAAATGTCAAAACTCATAGATATAATTATACACCCGGATCAGAATTAATATGTATATGTTATAGAATTTACTATAAGCTTCTCCATACACTTAATCCTAATTGTAAGACACAAGATAATAAAACTCTTGAACAAACAGTATTCTTTGAAACAAATTTACAAAATTCAAGGATTAATACTAGGAGACAAATAAAATGGAGCGAAGTAGAGTTTCCAGAACATTGGGTGATTGAGAAGGAGGTCCCCATTAGAAGTAATACTGAAAGTATGTACACAAATATATTACAAAATCCAAAAGGAAATGTCATAATAGATTTTGTTAATCAGTCAAAATATTTGAGAAGTTGCTCTTCAAGATACTCTAATATGTCTTATATATCACCAATAGAGGTGAAAACCCCATCTAGAGCATCCACATCCCAAATCAAAGAAAAAACTAATAGCTCAAACTATGATAAGGTTGAAGAAATAAGGGTACAACCAAATAATATTGTTAAAGGAGTATATAAGGATCCTAAACTAAATGAAGAATTAACTTTAGAAACGAATTTTTGTTTATAAATGAACACACATGACATAAATGCCTATGAAATTCCATTTGAAAATTATACAAACATAATCGACTTTAGTCCAGGATCCCTGGCTAGAAAAGAAATTAAGGGAGAATTTTCTGAAAAAAGATGGGAACCCTTTAGAAAATGATTTTTTAAAAATTTCCCACCTGATAAACAAAATGAAATTTCAAATCAATTCTATAAGGAACTATCTGTATGGAATAAGAAAGTTACCTTTGTCCCATGGTTTATAACCAAATATTCAAAACAATATTTAAATGTGTTAGAGAGAAAATATTTCCTAGAAAATGGGAAAATCCTTAATAATGTCTTTCCCCCTCAACAGCCTTTCAAAATGAATTCTAATGAAACATAGATTAATTTTAAAGCATTTTCTAAATTAATTGAAGATAACACCTTAATAGTTACAATAACAGAAATAAATGAGTTACTAAAAAAGCAAAATTATGCCAACTTATACTTAAATGTTATAGGGGAACAAATTATGGAATTAAATAATAAGATAGATAAGATTATGGAGTGGCAAAGAAATTGGCAAAAGGAAATCAGCTCAACTAAAATAATAGGTGAAGAAACAAGAGGAGAAATTATCACAAGACCCTCAATTCAACCACCCCCGGATATTGTGGGTTTTAATTTAAAACCTATAGGAGACCTAGAAAAGCTATTAGATCAGAAATTTAAAACTCTAAAATTAAATACTCTAAATAATGAAGGAGATCCTCAGGATCATGAAGACGAATTCGTGGAGGAAATTAACAAAATAGAAAAATTTGCTAGGAAGCCAATGCAAACCAAATTTTATTATCCTAGGCCAACACCCCAAGATGTCCTTTAAAAAGAACAAGAGATAATTGACCAAAATAGTTATAATGGGAAACAAATTTATGAATGGAACATTGATGGATTTACAGAAAGACAAATTTATAATACTATACATAGAATGATGATGTTCAGTACTATTTGTAAAGGAAATAACAATTCCGATAAAGCTATTGCTAAAATGATCATAGCTGGATTTACTGGCCAATTAAAGGGATGGCGGGATAATTATCTCAGCCAAGCTGATAAAGATGAAATATTAAATACAGTAAAAATTGAAAATAATATCTCAGAAGAGAAAGCAGTTTATACATTAGCCATAAACATAGTTGAGCATTTTATAGGTAGATGGTCAGATAATAGTGAAAATATTCGAACACTTTTACAGAATCTAAAATGTAAAACATTAACTTCATTTAGATGGTACAAAGATGTATTACTCAGTAGAGTAATGGAACTCCCAGAGTCAAATGATTCTCATTGGAAGTCTAAATTTATAGATGGCCTCCCTCATCTTTTTGCAGAAAGGGTTAGAAATGTCCTAAGAAAAGGAGACCTGCACATCAACTATAATCAATATACTTATGGGAAGTTAATTGGAACCTGCATTCAGGAAGGATTAAATTTATGCAACGAAATTAGATTAAATAAACAAATTAAAAGACAAAATTTGACAGAGAAAAGCCAATTAGGACAGTTTTGTGCCCAATTTGGGATGAAAATGAAACCATCCGATAAATCAAAAATCTCTAGGAATAGAACTTCGAGGTTTAAGGAAAAGAGGTACAAAAAGAAAAAATTTAGAAAAGAAATAAATAAAGAAAAAGACTTAGCTAGAAAAAATGAATGGAAGGCTAAAAATAATACCACAAAGAAAATAAGAAGATGCTATATTTGTGGAGAAACAGATCATCTTGCTAATAGATGCAGAAACAAAAAAGCTAGAAGGCTGAAAAAGAAAATAAATAATCTTAATTTACAAGAAGAAGAAAAACAAGAAATACTCAGTGTAATATTTTCGAAAAAAAAAAGAATCCTCTGAATCAGAAAAATCGAAAGAGCAAAGTGAACTTAAAAATATTGAAGAAAATTTTGAATATTCATCAACCACTTCTGAATCTGAAGAACAAGAGCCTTCTTGCTCATGTAGGCAGGAAGAAAATTCACATCAAGAATTTTATGAATTGATAGCAAAATTTAAAGAAATGGGAAAAATAAATGTTCTCACTGATAATCATATTATTGAATTACTTAGGGAAATAAAGGATCCTGAAGTTAGGGACATTATCTTGAGCAAGATTGATAGTAATAATGCCTCCACATCTGAGCTTAGCCCATTTCATGATAGTACTATTAATAAACCCTTTGAACCATATACAATAGCTGAAGTCAAGAAAATACTTAATGAAAAGCATACCATTAGAGATAGCCCCTCTACTATGGAGGATCTCAAAATTGAAGTCGAAAAGTTAAAAGAAGAAATAAAGAATATTAAAAAATACAACCAGTCTCTTACAAACAGACTTGAAAGAATTGAAATTAGTAAGAATAAGGAAGTAGAAGAAGAAAAATACGAGGAAGATTTTTTATCCACTTTAGAAATAGTCACTAGTCAAAAATGGAATGTCAAAATTGATCTCTTAATAAATAACAATTTTAGAAAAATATTTACGACTCTTATTGACAGTGGAGCAGATATTAACTGTATTAAAGAAGGCCTTATACCTACTAGGTATTTTGAAAAAACGACTCACTCTTTATCATCTGCCAATGGCCAAAAACTAAATATAAGCTTTAAAATTCCAAAAGCTTACATTTGTAATAATAAAAAATGTATTCCAACAAGCTTCTTGCTAATAAAAGATTTAACAAATGAAATTATCCTTGGAACACCTTTCCTTAAAAAGATTTTTCCGATAAAAAATATTAATGAAAAGGGTATAATAGGAACCTATGATAATGAAATAATAAAATTTGAATTCATCACCCAACCAATAGACAGGGTTATAAATGAAATAAAAGATTTAATAATATCTAAAACCAACCAAATATGCTTCATTAAGGATGAAATAAATTCAATACAAATAAATGAACTACTTAAAAATCCTAAATTACAAGGGAAGATTAAAATGATTCAAAATAAATTTGAACTAGAAATATGTGATGAACATCCCAATGCATTTTGGCATAGAAAAAAAAAAT
>NW_011628048.1:544214-557017 GCF_000512975.1 Sesamum indicum
GAAATAAATTCAATACAAATAAATGAACTACTTAAAAATTCTAAATTACAAGGGAAGATTAAAATGATTCAAAATAAATTTGAACTAGAAATATGTGATGAACATCCCAATGCATTTTGGCATAGAAAAAAAAAATATTGTTAACCTTCCATATGAAAATGAATTTTCAGAAGCAAACATCCCCACTAAGGCAAGACCATGATGAATAGTGAATACTTAGAATTATGTAAAAATGAAATTAATTCTTTAATTGAGAAAAAACTAATTAGATCTTCAAAATCACCATGGTCATGTACTGCATTTTATGTTAACAAACATGCAGAGAAAGAAAGAGGAAAACATAGACTTGTAATAAATTATAAACCTCTTAATAAAGTCTTAAAATGGATTAGGTATCCGATTCCTAATAAAAAGGACTTGTTAGATAGGTTACATAGGGCAATAATTTTCTCAAAATTTAACTTGAAATCAGGATATTAGCAAATTCAAATAAATGAATTAGATAGGTACAAGACAGCATTCACAGTCCCATTTGGACATTATGAATGGAATGTTATGCCATTTGGACTAAAAAATGCACCTTCAGAATTCCAGAATATTATGAATGATATTTTTAATCAATTCTCTAATTTTATCATTGTTTATATTGATGATATCTTAGTGTTCTCAAATAGTATTGAGGACCACTTTAAGCATTTAGAAATGTTTAAAACCTTAGTCATCCAAAATGGTTTGGTTTTATCGAAATAAAAAATGAGTATTTTTCAAACAAAAGTTATCATATTGAAAAGGGAGAAATTATACCCATCAATAGAAGTATTGAATTCGCTGATAAATTCCCTGATAAAATTATTGATAAAACTCAATTATAGAGATTTCTAGGCAGTCTAAATTATATAGCCCCCTACTATAAGAACCTTGCTCAAGATACAGCAATATTGTATGATAGGCTTAAGAAGAATCCATCAGAATGGACTAATGAACATACAAGAGCAGTTAGGTTAATTAAACAGAAGGTAAAATCATTACCATGTTTAACTCTTGCTAATCCAAATTGGAAGAAAATTATTGAAACAGATGCCTCTGATGTTGGATTTGGAGGAATACTAAAACAAATTGATGAAAATAAACAAGAATTCTTAGTTAGATTACATTCAGGGAAATGGAAAGCAGCCCAAAGAAATTATACTACGGTTGCTAAAGAAGTTCTTGCTATTGTTAAATGTGTTTTAAAATTTCAAGATAATTTACTTAATCAAGAATTCACCATTAGGACAGATTGTTCTGCTGCTAAATTTATGTTTAATAAAGATTTTAAACATGATGTTTCTAAATAAATGTTTGCTAGATGGCAAGCACATCTTGCCCCATTTAATTTCTCCATTGAATATATTAAAGGAGAGACAAATAGTCTCCCTGATTTCCTTTCAAGAGAATATATTGATCGAAATAAATCTGGATGAATTTGATAATGAAATATTTAGAGGAATGAATATTTCCTCAACAATTCCAAATGGTTGGATTGAAGAAATGGTCATAGGAGAAAGATATTTTATGAATGGAGTTCATTGGCCTATTTACCAATGGAAATTTTGGGACGAACCAATTGAATATAAGACAAGATTAAAAAGAATTCAAAAAATAATCAGAAAACGAATTGATAAAGTCAAGGAATTAATTTCTGACATTCTCATACAATTTCCAGATGCAAATGTCACTGTAGAAAATCGTATGAAACAACTTTGGATAGCAAATTTGCTATACCATCAGCAAATTGCTGGTCTTTATGCTGGCTAATGAATCATGTTTATTGTTTCAGGAATGCTCCCCCACCAACGGGGAAGAGAAAGAAATTCCTCCTCTAATCAGATAGGAGGTAGGTTCCGAGCCGGTGATATTGTCAGGCATGGGAATAGAGCCTTAGTAAGAGAAAATATTTCAGGAATAGGAAAATTTAATAACATCCATGAAGAAGAGAATGAACTCTTCAAACAGTTCCTTGAATTTAAAAAGGAACATAAAAAATTAACGACTGATGAATCATCAGCCTCTTATGCAAAAATGGTGCAGGAAGATGAAGATGAACTGGTTAATTACAAATCTAGTGAACACCACGAGATAATTATACTCCTTGAAAATGATGATTTGAGGTGGGAAAATGACTCATGGTATCTAATGAAAAGGTATCTTAATGTTGCATCTTTTCCAGTAGGGTCATATAAACCTAGGGCACATTACGAATATATCCTTAAAGCTACTCAAAGTGTTGAAATGAATCACACATTTTCCAGTAATGGGAAGGAATTTAATTATTCCAAAGCAGTAATTAAAAAATTATCACTGCTATTGAATGGGGAATTAACCCATTAGGGGAAAAAGAATACTTTCACTCAGAATTAAAAAATACAATAAAATTTAACTACTGGGATTATGTTGAGGCATTCAATAAGGCTTTTCTTTATGAAAATTATAAAAGAAAACATACATGGTTTTTCAAAATTTGTCCACTAGTTTTTCAACAAGAGATACCAAATTGGGTATTCCAATGGTGGATAAGCTTCGGCCCATCAATTACTATTCTTCCTGAAATCTTCTAGGAATATTACACAGAATGACTAAATTATTCGCCAAAAATAATACAAGCAGAAAAATCAAGGAAATGGATAGAAGGAATGACTTCACTCTATTTTTTTACTGAATTCTCTATCCCACGGATCTGGAAATGGCTGCCAGAGGTAGGAATTACCCTACAGAAAATCCCATGCATAAAAAGGAGGTTTTGTTCGAAATTCTAGAACAAGCTAATGCAAATTGATCCCGAGACCAAGAAATACTATGGTCAAGAGATCATCAATGAGATGGAGGAAAAATTACAAGAATATAAAGTTCTTGCAGAAAAGGAAGAAAATCAGGCACCCAATCCTTTTGAGCATATCTCCTAGAGGATTCTGAATAAGAAGGGGGTAATCACTAAAGATCAGATTATTGAGGAATACCTCAAGCAAATGCAAAATGATTTGAAAAAGAATCTTTCGGGAATTGCTTCTCCCATGGAAACCTCAAGCAAAAATGGGGAAAATAAATTTTCTTGTCTTGCTGGGGAAGCTCAAAATCCATTTGAGGAATTTTCTCAAAAAGAATTCCTTGATAATCTTTTTAAAGGAATCCGGGAGACATTAAAAGGAAAATAAAAAATGGACATTTCAGAATCATCTGAGGACAAAGAGGATCACAAGCAATCGGGATCAGAGTCGAAAGGAAGTAGCTTCTCCAGACTCATGAAGAAATGAAGTGACAGCAGGGCAAGTCAACAAAAATTGACCAAATGACACGTGTTGAAAATGAGAGGACACTTGGCAGATGGAGGCCATGCGGACGTGAAGAATTGATTTCAAGTCCGAACCCACTGGTTATAAATACAACCTTCTCCCCCCTTTTCCTGTAAGCCCTCGGAAGCATTCATGTGTTGAAGCTGAGGCATTTGCACTTGTAATTTCTTTCTTTTCCCTTAGTTATAAAAACTTTCATTTGGCATAAGAAGAAACCACCTGTGAGTTCTCTTATTTAAATTTCTGCATTCATTATTTCCATTCTTGTTTTCTGTTTTTGTTAGCCTAGTGCAAGGCTAAATCGCTGCTGCTGAATTATTCAACTATAACAGAGATAGCATGGCTATATAGATGTATATATATATATATATATAAAGAGTATTTTTCATTACTGATAAAAATAAGGAGAAATTGAAGGAACTTAATGATAAGGCTCTCTGGGTCGTCGGTTTAAATTATGGGTATGAATGAGGTCGGCCTTACCATTACTGCTCGGTTTTGCCGATTTTTGGCGTTGATTTTGGGCTTTAATGTGGTATTTTCTGACCAAAATTCATACCTATTAGTTTAACCAACGTAAAAGGTTCCCAACTTAGTCTTTCCTTATGGTATTCGTTTCTCTTTATATTTATCGTGATAAAAAATATTCTTTTTGATGCATTCCGCCTGAATGGCCGATTTTTTCCTACCGCCTACATGGTCAGATTTATCTTTTATTTTTGTACACTCCGCCTACATGGTCGGATTTATCTTTTTACTGTTGTGCATTCCGCCTACATGGTCGGTTCTTCCTACCGCCTCATGGCCGGATTTAAATTTTTATTATTTTCTTCAATCCTCCATGACCTTCGGTCATGGCTACATGGTGCTCAATATAATCAACATTTTAATAAATGAACTAATTAAATAATATAATTATATAAATTAATAATACTTAAAATATGAAGTATTACCTCGCTGCGCTTCACTGAAGGCGAAAAGAGAAAATGCAATTGTAAGGATAAACACTGAAGGCGAAAAGAGAAAATGCAATTGTAAGGATAAAGTTTGGATTCTATTATATATATATATATATAAATATATATATATATGAGAGGTTGGGCGGTGGGCATCCCCCTCCTTTCTTATATTAAATACATATATTTATATAGTATTATTATTATTACTATTATGATACGTTTATGTGTATATATATATATATATTATTATTTTATTTATTTAATTAAACTTTTCTCAAAATACCCATTATGTCCTTTCTAATTTTCTTAATTAATATAATTTGCCTCCAAATATTATTATGAACTTCAATTTAATCCATTCAAGTTTTATTATATCCCAAATTCAATCTATAATTCATTTACTAATTAAATTTAAATTTTTAATAATTACCAATTAGTCTCCCAATTACGTGAAAAAATTCTACGGACGTTACAGTTGCAATTGATTATCACAGGCTGAAAGTGGAGGATTTCATTGATGAATGCTTCAAGAAGAAAGTGTATTTAAAGGTATACAACCACATGATCCACTCAGTGCCAAGGATGCATGATTTTGAAGATTCAAAAATGGAAAAAGTGGATCCTCCTAATGTAGTAATAAAGATGGGAAGGCCAAAAAAATGTAGAAGGAAGGATGCAAATGATGTGAGGGAAACAACTTCAAGAAGAGGTCTTACCCACACTTGTGCAATATGTATGAGAAAAGGGTAGAATAAAAGAAGTTGCACAAATCCCCCACACCCCAATTCCAAATTCAAGCAAGTAATTTTCCTTACTTTAATTATTATTTGTTCATTTATTATCTAACAGATATTATTTAATAGCTTTAATTATTTTTGTCTTACTTTAATTATGTCTTTGCAGAATCCCAACCAAGACAGACAAAGATCCAGCAAGTCACATGGTGCATCAGGATCTAGAAGACCTAGTACCCCACTCCATCCACCTTTTGATGAGAATGAGACAATTCAAGAAGAGGTAATACTAATTTAATATCAGCTTTTTAACTGTCATACACCAATTTTTGACTCTTTTTCTTGTGCTGCAGGTACCTCCAATTTATTCCCAACCATCTCAAGATTCCATACCCGAAATTGCAGTTCAGCCCCCACTTCCACTTCAGCCACAAATTGCAGTTCAGCCCCCACTTCCACTTCAGCCACCAATTCCACTTCAGCTACCACCTCAAACAGCCCCAGGACAACCTTTTAAGGTACGTAATTTTAGCATACCAACCATGCTTCAATTTATGAGGTTTTTATAATGAAAAATCTACTTTATAGATTCCTAAACAGAGTAGCAGAACAGCACAAGGTGAGACTATCACTAGAGAATTGAATGTGCATAAACCATCACATGAACAAGTATGTCACTTGTTGTATTAATAAAGTAGAATTTACTGGTTTATTTGTTCACACCAGTGTCTCATTTACTGTGTTTTAGATTGTTCATTCAGAGCAAATAACTCAACAACCTGTCCAACAACAACATCCACAATCCTCAACAGCTTATCAGGTAATTTCCTTAATGTTTCATTAAGTATATGTCCCTTTAACTTTATTACTTTGGACTAAAATAATTTCATGCAACTACAGAAAAAACCTAAAGCTCTTAGAAAGCAAAAAAAAACCAATATCTTCTTCAACTAAATTGCTTAAGAGACAACAACAAGATGCTCCAGACCAGTCCTCCCAATTCAAGAGAAAATATTGTGCAGAGAGAAATCCATCTATTTCTTCACTGATCAAGGGTTTGGCCAACTCATATAGGCCAGGACAAACCAAGAAAAATGATGAAAATAATGATGGAACATCAAAGCCCACAAGAAATGTATGAGGTGCAATTGAGGTTCAATTTTTATCTATTTTGTGATGTTTTAGTGATGGATTTTGCAAAACTGATGGTTGCAAATTAGAATTTTTGGATGTATAGTTGTAAATCAGGATGAAAATCTAGTTGTGTACATGTTTCAGTGAATGCACTTTGTCCATTTTGAAGTAAAATGAAATTCATGATGGTTGTTTTTGTTGTTTGTTGTTGGGAAATTGTGATGATGCATTGATGCATTTTGCTGTTTTTTATTTATATTATAGGTTCATTAACATTACACTAACAAATTCACTTAACAACATTGTATTGACAAATTCATTTAAATAATACAACAATCATGCAAAATAAAATGGCTACAATTAGTGCCTTTAACATTTTTTGATTGCCATCAAGCTGCTTCACTTTGCCAGTCAGGTCTTCGCATACAGAGATCAGTTCAGAAAATTTCTCTTCCATACCTCTTAAATTTGATTCCACCTCTTCCATTTCTGGTATTTGGAAACTTTGTGAGTTTGTACGAGATACATTGATTGGTTCCAACCAACTAAAAAAATTGCATTGTCCAGCTCTACAATTGCAGAACAATTTTCCTTCACTTTCTTTTGTCGGACCAACAACTCCAATAGCGACATTTCTTTGACAAAAGCACTTTGGATTTTTATATCTCAAATCTATAATTTCTTCTCTTTTTGAAGGGGATTTCCTAGAATAGCTCATTCTACAAAATTGAAATAAAAAAAATAATTTGATATAATTAAATTACCAAAATTAAACTGAACAAATAAAATAAAAGAGAAAAAAAAATAGTTTCATACCTTTTTTCGGGGGAGAAATGGCAAAAGGAAGATACAAAACAAGCAAAAAACCCCTTTGCATGTTATATAGACCTATAGAGGGGCATTTTGGTCTCAAAAGTCATTAAATATCAACCTAAATCACAGAAAAACACTACCAAACGTGGCAGACGCGTGTCTTCTCCACTTCCCGTTAGTTTCTAATAGAATGGGGGTTTTTTGCTGACTAAAACAAAACATGAGGGGGGGTTTTAGCCTATTCTGAAAACAGGGGGGGTGCTTTTTGCATACTTTTTAAAACACAGGGGGGTTTTATGCATTTTGTCCGGCTCGAGTAAGATGAAGTGGGGAGACGATCGATCCATGTGTCATTAATGAGTATCCTATCCAATCGTTTTCATAGATTCCGGGGGCTTTCACTGCAATTGTGCCATGTGTACTATTCTCCTTGCATGGGTAAAGGAAGCAATCCTGCATTCTGGATGCAATTATTAAATTCCTCCATTGCCAGCCGTATGTCCCCAGAAGCTCCACAAACCTCACTAAGGTCCCGAACAACATTAAAGTCACCCCCAACTAACCACGGGGTATCCACACATTGTCTGGCCAATGTCGTCAGAGAGTCCCAAAGTTCTCGTCTGTCCGCTACCTTAGTGGCCCCATAAATGATGGTAACATCAATTGATTCCTGAAGTGCTCGAATAGTAACATGATAGTGTATAAATTGTGTACCCAACTCAACCACATCAACATCAATGAAGTTATCATCCCATGCAATCCAAATACGATTCCCCGTCGTCATATAATCCACAAACCATTTCCATTGGGGTAGTAAAAAAGACTAAATTTGAGAAGCATTATTCAAAGGAATATGGGTTTTAAGGAGACCAAGGAAATGTAACCTGAACTCAGCAACAAGATCTTTCACTGCTAGCTGATGGTCCCTTTTATTCAGGCCACGAACATTCCAAACTGCCATATTCAACATGGATCACCTTGCTTGGGGCTGCTTGGATTAGGACCCCCAGTAGTTTCATCTACATCCTCAAGCATCTGTAAGGCATCAAAAGTATTAAAAATAACCAATGACTTGCCTTTGTCCTCTCGTCTCTTGTCTCCATATCGAGTTGGAGATGCATGCGTGTCCAATGGTAGTGATTCACTCTCTTCCACCTGTAGCCTGGAAGAATTCCGAGGAGTTTCTGGTTGTGGAACCCTTAACGTTTTAGTGAAATTCTCCTCCCTCCTAGGTATCCATGGCCCCGCTACTTTGGGTACATATACAGACACTGATGATTTGGTTTGCTTAGCCGATTTCATCAATAGACAGTCTTTGATAGACTGGCCCAAGCTCATGCAATCCGTACACTTCGGCGGAACCCATTTATATTCGACATCGACTTTGCATGGTGTTTCCCCTCCTCTCTCATCCGGGGTCATGATAATGATATGATTTGGTAATTTCGAGGTGATGTCTAGCATGATGCATACACGAGCGAAGTCCAGTCTCGTGCATGCTCTCGTTATGGCATCCGGGTACAACAGTTTTCCGACTCCACTCGCCACTGTGCTCAATCCCTCCGTAGTCCACAACTCCATCGGAAAGTGTCTTAGCTTGATCCAGATGGGGACTTGTGTATGTTTCAATTTTCGCATTGCTATTCCTGGCTCCCATTTCTAAAGGACGATCGGTTGTCCCTGAAATAGCCATGGTCCACCCTCAATTACTTGTTCCATATCTATGACTGATTTGAATTGGAAGAAGAAGAACTTATTTGCTGTAGTAGTGACGTCACACAACGCCGGCCATATTGACGTAACAAATTCTTTCAGGTGGTGGAAATATGATTTTTTTCCGAGAAAATATCCAACTGCCGTGGCCTTCCATCGTTTCGATCCATCCCGAATAATTTCCAATGAAGGGCGAACAATCACCTCAAATTTTGCACAGTGGGCTCCACATACGACAAAGTTTTTTTCTAAGAATTATTGAAAACATACGCAATTTTGTCATCCAAAGTCGCATTTTTAGGACATGCATGCAACGGGATATTCCCAACGTACAACCCTGTTTGGACGGGAACACCGATAGCCTTTTTCCTTGTCGTGTCATGAAAATGTTGTTTTTTTCCTACAGAAATGCTGATGTCAGTAGCTGTGTCATTGCTGATGTCAGCCCTAGCATCGCTGACCTCAGCAATTGTGTAATTGTTGATGTAAGCCCTTGCATCAATGATGATGTCAGCCCTAATAGGGCTGATGCCAGCAGCCCTTGCAGCAGTGATGACATCAGCCCTCTCACTTGCCAAGTCTACCTCCATGTCACCCAAAGCGCCGACCACCTCAACTCCAGCCCTTTCCACCGTGGCATCCACGTTAGCCGCCCATCGCACGTCACTGTTCGTCGCAAAAGTGACCGGACCTTCACCAGTTCGCCGGAAAATCGTTCTGGCCAGTTTCTCACTCGTCTTAGTTACTGTTTCATTACCTTGGTTGCCGAAAGAAGAGTCACACAACCGCGCCAGAATCTGGGATTTTTTTCCAAGCGGCGGCGAGCCATTTTCCGTCGACCCACTAGCCCTTAAATCCTCCCGTCGCGTTTCTGTTGCCGGCCCAAGGAGATAGTGGCGAGCTTTGAGAGTTCCACGGCCAAAAGTTTTTCCAGTCATCGTCGCCGGCCAAAAGGTTTCTGCAAATTTCCGCCAGGGCCGAACTTTTCCTCCCATCGGGTTTTGAGCGCCGCCAGTGCCTCTATTACAGCAATATCTCCGACGTCCACGACTCTATTCGCAAGGAATAGGAACTTTGAGATTTTGAAGTCGTGAGGTGAAGCAACAGTCCCTTGTCCGCCATTGATGGAGGTTGAAGAAGCTTCACCAAAACCCAAAAATGGCGGCGCCCCTAACCCCGACGAAACAGAGGCCAAACTTCCTCCTTTTTTATTCGGAATGTTTCCTTTCATCTCCAAAGATCGATTGCAAACCTCAATTGCCGGAAAAGAACCAGCAAAACCAAACCTTTCATCTTCCTGAAAAAACTGCTGCGTTTGGCCTTTTTTCTCGTTGATTTCAATGGCGAAACTTTGATCTTTCTGGACCAGCGAAGCCCCCTTTAATTCCCCAATCGCTGATTCATCCTCTATCGCCGGAAAAAAACCGGTCACCATCGTTTTCTCAACAGCCGTTTCTTCATCTTTCTCGCGCCTCATTTGAAAAACTCGGGAAATCTCTCCACTACCGGCCTCCTGACTCCGGCCATCCTCCTCCCCGACCGTCCCGTCGTCGGCCGACCCTTCATCCTCGTCTTCCAAGTCATCGGCCGGTGTGTGTAAAGATTGCGCATTAGTGTGTGTTTTGGGTGGTGTGTGAGTGTGTGAGAGAGGAGAGAGAGAATGTGGAGATTTCATTTTTTCTCTCTCTAGCTTTCTTTTGTCTTCCACTTTTTTTTTTCACTATGAAAGTATATTATAGTATTACGTTTGTTGAACTAGAGTCGATTTTGTATGAAAAACTTGGTCTTTCTAGGAATAATTTTAAGTTACAGATATATTTTAAATATAAAACATATAAATTGCTGAAGACGGAAAATGGTGTTGCCAATTAAGATAGATTGGGATGTGCAATCTTTTTCACTTTGATGAATAAATATGTGTATGTTGATATTTTTGTTGAAGCAAAGAAAATCTCTAATATTATAATAAATATGTGTATGTTGATATTTTTGTTGAAGCAAAGAAAATCTCTAATATTATTGTACCAAATATGTGTATGTTTTTTTGTTTTTCAACTTTCTATATATAATATATATACATAATATAAAATATACATGATTTGATAATAAACAATAATTTTTGTCTCCAAAAAATACAACATTACAATAAAATATTTATATATATACATATTTATATAAAAAAAATATATATAAAAATATATGATTTGACAATGAACAGTGATTTTTGTCTCCCAAATCCCAACATCAAACCTACACCACTTATTTTAAAATATTTTAAATTATCCCAAAATATAAATCCAAACATATCATCTATTTTCAACACACACTTACTTTTCTCTATTTTTCTCTCTCTATTTTCAAAACACAAAACAGAACAACTAAAACACAAATTCAAACACAATGAATATTCTTCATCTTCTAAAAATAGAAAGACATGTCTTGCAAATCACCTGACGAATGACTTTCTTCGGGTTTCTTCATCCAAAGACGTCGCTGGTGCCATTGTGGCAGCAGTGAGTTGAGAGAGAGAGAGAGAGAGAGAGCACAAAGGAGAAGGAGAAGTAGCGGTTTAGGATTTTTTAAAATTGGGAATGAATGAAGGAATGATTTCAAAGGATCTTTTCCCTTCTTATTATTGTGAAAAGACTAAACAAACACTACTCTATTCTGCCTTTTACTGCTAGTGGTGAATAAAGAGAAAAAAGGTAATTAAATATATTTTTTACAAAATAATATGAAATATATTTCTCTCAATTCTTTTCTATTTTTTTTATGAAATAATGTATTTTCCAAACCGTAAAAGTGGGGTACGGGTTGGGGGTTACTATGAAAGCCCATCATCAATGTTCTAACTATTCTGACTATTGTGGGACTGAATTTTGCTTTGTGGGTTTAATTTATATTGTTTGCCTCACAAAAAAAGAAGTATGTGAGAAAAAAGAAATGTGGGTTCAGATAAAAAAGGGAAAAAATTATAATTGTTGGTTTTATTAAAAATATGAAAGTTTGTAAGAAAAATAAATATAGAGAATGTGAGAGAGAAGAAAAAACTAATTGTAACAGAGTTTATTAAAATTATAAAAATTTGAATATTTTCAAAAAACAGTTTAATATTTATTATTTTATGATACAAAATCTCTTATAATTTTTAACGTTGAAAAAATTTAATTTTAAAAATAATGTTTATAAAATAAAATATTTTTTTAAAATTTATTTTCAATAATAAGCTGATAACATATAAATACTATTTCCAACATATACTTATTTATTTTTATTTTCTCTTTTTATCTCCACAAAATACAATAAAACACTTTAAAAATCAATCCAAACACCATGTTTAAATTTTCAACATAACGAATGCATTACTCCACAAACAAACACCCTCAGAACATAGTCCTCACAGAATTGCATGCAAACCACTATAAATTATTGGGGTGATTATCTCGACACTTGCATAATGTCTAAATCTTTAGTTATATATGTATACACAAAATTAAGTGTGATAACATATATTTTATGGGGATAATTACATCGGTCATTTTTAATATTTGATACAAAGTTATGTGTGATAACATATATTTTATGGGATAGTTACACCTCCCATTCTTAAGGTTTGGTGTAACTACACGTACATTTTATGTAATTTGAAAAAATTAAATCTAGTATTCCTAAAGTTTGTTTATGTTACTCAAAGTTCACAGAATTTTCTAATCAAACAAATTATAGCCAAACTACCCTACATCTTCACATGTTAATGCATGTAAGGAAGTATATTTTCTAGTTTAGTCAGATAGTATTATTTTACTTGAAATAAATCAATTGGGTATAAATATGAATTGTCATCCTTTTTTTAAAAAAAACATCAGCAATTTTTATGAATTTTAAATGACGAATGGGTAAATTTATTAGACGAAAGCAAACCTCATACTAAATAAAATTTTAAATCATAGGAGATCTATGTGTAATTATACCAGATCTCAGGGAAAGACAGTGTAATTATTCGGGCCAAATTGCATAAAACCCCCATGTAATTTAAAAACTCAGCAAAAGCCCCCTTCTAATTTGAAAATAGGCAAAACACCCTTATGTTTAACAAATTACATAGTAATTAACCACATAAC